>NC_046373.1:36640309-36940309 GCF_011125445.2 Fundulus heteroclitus
ATCATTTGTTTGAGCCCTAAAGTAATACAAACTCACTGAGATTTTATTGCTTATAACAATAGTGATTCATCACAAACCAGTCCATTTGAAAGAAGTTTAGAAATACATGATCTTTGATTTAAATAGATGTAAAAATAAAAAATAAACTGTGCTTTGGCTTTGATCAAACCTGTATGGAACTACATATGGTTGCTTTTCTAAGGGTTCTCTATTAATTTATTTTATTTCTTTTTACTTGGGATTTGAATGCAACTAATGAGAAATTTTGAAAAGTGTCAAATTATCAGAAGGCAACGTTACACGCGTCATCAGTTACAAAATCATCTGATGTTATTAGTTATGCTGAACTGAGGTGAACCTCAGAGGGACAGTATAACCTGAGAAGGACAATAGATATGATAAACAAATCTGACCATGATGTAAACATCTGAATGTTTATGGCGAGGCTGGATCTGTGTGTTGTGGCCTGGGAGCACGAAAACTATGTCAGAGGGAAAAAATAAAATAAAGCCAGCTTCTGAAGGGTTAAATTCTAATTCTAATCTTGGGTTGTTTTGGGTAGCCTTCTCAATGTGCTTACGGGGAAAACTCTTATCATTTATAGAGAAACACTAGAAGCTCAGAAACCTAAAAGACAAAATCATTGCTTTAAGGTTTAACGCTTGACCAATTGAGATTTGGGAAGTTATGTATAAATAAAGATATTACTAACAGCAAATACACATGGTCAATGGACCAGAAGGATATCAAAAGTTTGTAATAAGTCAAAAACCTATGTCCAGGCCCGTATTAAGACAATGTGGTGCCCCTGGGCACTATACCTCAAAGCCCTCCCACCCATCAGACATAATCAAGGGGATTTCTGTATTGTAATTTACTATTTACTAACTTACACAACTACATGTAGGCATATGAGCAGTGAACAATATTCAAATATCTCATTTTAAAATGTTGAAATCAAAAAGCACAGCTTTTGATGTCTGTTCATTTTGGATTAATTTTCTGTAGCGTTAAAAAAGATGATACATTTGAACGTACTTGTGGGGCAGCTCAACTATGACAGATTGTGGAGGGGGAGTGATAGATCATGTAGCCTAATCTTGATTTATTTATCATTTTTTATTATTGTGACATCACTGTTCACAAAATAAATAATGCATGGTCTTTCAACAATTTCAAGTAAATAATATAACAATTTATGAAAAATATATTTTTAAAACATGTGTCATTTGGTGATAGTAAGATTAATTTGATTAGATTAAATTATGGAGACATTTTGGATCTGGTCAGGATTGCTGGTAATGAATGAAGGTTTTCTCTGAGGAACATTAAAGCAGCAAAAGACACACTGGAACACTGTTGTGTAAAGAACATCTTGAATGGGACGTAAGGTGAGATCCTTACAACGAGAGAGGTTCCACACAGGGGGGGTGTGGAGACCCCTGGGGCATGGCACCCAGGGACGAGCTGCTATGGACTTGACACAGCTGGTGGAACCAGGTTGGAACCAAGGGAGACAATGACGTGGTCCCACAGGTTACCTGACACATAACACTGACTGTAAAGGGTTCTGGGTTTTCAGGGTTGCTGAAAACAGAAGGCTTCAGAGAACCTTAACTTTTCCTGACCAGGCACTCAAACACATAGATCAGATTACCGAGGCTTAGACAAATAGGAACGCAGAGACGAATTCATCCAAGAACTTCTTAATCAAAGTCCTTAATCCTCAGTTAAATAATGGCAAATAATCACATGTGTGGTTTACTTTATTTCAGGATTAAATTGGGAACTAATTCTGATTTGCTTAAGTAGCTTTGGTTGTTCAACAATGTTAGAACATTTTCAAAAGCTCCTGTTCTCTCCTGCTCACTGCTTTGTTTTGTAGAACCTTGGCATCCTTGAACGGTAACAGCATGGTATAAATATTTTGTCTTTTCTGTGCAGAACAGCACCTCATTTTTTTTCTTTAAAAAAAAAAAAGAGAGAGAGAGAGAGAGAGGGAAAAGGCTTTCACGTGGAAAGGCTTCCTTTTTCTTAGTTGGGGTATTAAAATAAAACGGGAAATGACATGAAACGAATATGTTGATGAAATTATGTTGAAGAGAACTTCAACTGTCAGACAATGAAAGTTAAGGCAAACATTGGATGCATTCTGTTAAGAATTATTAGGAAACTACTGCAAACACATTTGAACTTAAAGATTACTCTTTTAACTAATAATTAAATTGCATAATTCTGGGAGCTAAATAATTGTGCACGGAAATATCTTGAATGTGAAAGTGCTTGGAGGATGTTTTAATAAATGACACATGAATGTTTTTTTTTTTATAAGAACACTAATTACACCTTGTTTCTGTTCCCCAATAGAAACAAGCTCTCGTGTCTGCAGACCATCTTCACAAAGTGTTTTATTAGAGAGAAATGCAAAATAAAATGCTCAGTGCCCATCCAGAACTGAACATTCGTTACCATCGAACTCAATCGTCCAGCCTGAGAGGGGGAACCAAGAAGAGGACAGGGGATGAAGAAGCCAGAGAACTCTGATTCCTTATTCTTCAACGGGAGGAGTTGCCTGAAGAGACCCTAAGCGCGATTAGATTATTTTCTGCCTTGTGCCTGAATGGCCTGAAGGCTTTCTTAACTTTGCGTTCTTGATGTTTTGGACTGTTCTCATATTGTGTTACTGTTTGTTTAACTGCTCTGTTCTACTGACTTACTTGTTTGATTTTTTGCGTGTTTAAGACATCTACACTGTGATGTCGCATTATGTTCAATATGATTTTATGGTAAAGGATGTAAACTGTTTGCTTCAGACACACAAAGACCTGCGGTTTATGCAATTTTTTGCTTTGATATAGGAAGAACCAGGGTCTGATTGGCTCTAAAGATCCTTTAATCTTAGCTGGTAATGGTAACTCCTAGTTTCAATAGAGGTACTTCTCGCTCAGATTGGCCGAGAGCGGGATTTCACCTGGGGTCAAATCAGTTTTTATCATCTTTTAGATAGGATGAATTTTTCTGGTGACAAAGACCCAGCCTGCCTTCTGATGCCCCTCAGTGGTACTCCTGGATTTGTAAGGTATGAAAGTGATGGATGATTGTCCATGGGAATGGTAAATGGAGAACCAAGTAAGGGGTTTTACAGGGTGGGGGAAGAGTAGACGGATTCAACCTTGGTTACTGAACAGGTTTATCTTACGTAGTCTAATGTAAAATTCAAATAATGTGCGCATAGGGACCTAAAACAGGCCTTACTTAATTAGATGAACCCTAAATGCGGTACCGCGCACGTGACGTCACCGTCTCAGGAGCAACGCCCCTTTTGCCGCTTAGGTAGGGCATACAGGAGAGAAAGCACGGATAACCCAGCTATTACAAGCGCAACAGAAACAGCGATATGACCGACTTTACAGCCGTTAAACTTTCCCAAGACGATGTCCCAGGCACACGGTTTACTGGTCGCACTGTGGAAGAACACACCAACCTTCAGCTCAAACTATGGCTTGAGGTTCGAGGGCTTAAAAAGACTGGAAAACTGGCCGAGTTGATCAAACGGTAAGCTTTGTTTTTTTTTCCTGCGCGGCGGTCATGGCAGTGTCGGCCGTTTTTTTTTTTTTTTGTTTGCAATCACCGTCCAGGGATCGGTATATGTTTAATGTTTGTCTCATTTGAAATGTTTTTGAGTAAGCTATCATGGTAGCAGGGTATCATGTTAGCGCCTGCTACCATGATAGCCTATATGCTGTCATGGTAGCAGGCGCTACTTTATTAACATGTCGGCCACCAAAATACTCTTACCTTGACTTGATGTCGCTGGAATTGGGTCAGGATGTTCTTCGGTTGGGCCCTTTCCTCCGACAAAATGCTTGCTACATATGTACGTGAATTTGGTAACTTTTTCCGGGTTGAACTGTTGTGTAGGCCGACCGCACCGGTGTACCCAGCGCACACATTTCTCCTTGGCAGTCTTGAAGAAAACATCCTTCATATGCGGCCGATCAGCGTACCTCGAGTCGCTGTTGCCCGTTCCATAGCAACAATGTTTAAAACCATGGTCTTAGATTTGGAAAAAGCAGTCGTTTACCGAGTAAAACCAAGGCTAACGCACGTCTCTTTCACAGCGAAACAACGGCGGCTTTCCGGAGTTTGCCCCACTGCGTACCACGTGATGTGACGTCATCGTGACGTTGTGTTTCTAAAAATAGCTCGCGCGCGGTACCCCATTGTAAATAAAAGCTAAACCTTTCATCTTGTGTGATACAACTCTATGAAGCATTCATGTTGATCTGTACTAAAAGTTACAGCACTGCCCGGTTCCAACACGGGAACCTTCAATGTTGTGGAAAATATTATTCAGCTGTACGGAAGATTGCGGTTGAACCAAAGGACTGTATTAATAAGCTGCTACTTTTTAAAAGAAAGAAAACATCATGAACGATTGAAGTGAGATGAGAAAAAGAGTATATTAAATGATAACAGGGGGGAATGATTGAATTATTATTACTATGTCTACATATTTTATGTTATTTACTATTTTCATTTCATTTATCATATACATTTACTCTTTACTACTAAGAAGTTTTAAGGTTTTAGATCTCTCTCTTATATTTGCAGAAGGCCTGCAGAAAGCAGAGAAATATGTTGTGACTATGATAAGTGTTTTTATGAACTCTATTCAGCCATCTGGAGTGCTGCACTGTGTGAACTGCTTGGTTTTATCTGGAAGGTCACAGTTATTTTGCTTATCCCTACCCCTTAGATTCAAAATGGAACCAGGGATTCCCTTTCCTAATAAATAGAGAGGGGGCGACGGATTTGCTTCAGATCGGATTTGGACATCTGTATTAAGCATCTCCGTTCGATCTCCTTGCAAGATTATTTGAAAACCAATCTCATTGTTGTCTCTCCTTCTTGTGTTGTTAATGAATGTTTTAGGTGTTTGAACCTGACATTAGTAAAGAGAATTGGTCCAATGACTGAACCCTGTGGTACTCCACAAGTGACCCTAGAGTTTGAGGAAGATTTATTATTAACAAGTCCATTATCTGAGGCCATGAGAATATCATCGGTGACCTTCACCAGAGCTGTTTCAGTGCTATGATGAGCTCTGAAGCCTGACTGAAACTCCTCAAGTAGGTCATTACTTTGTAAATGTTCACAAAGTTGATTAGCAACTACTTTCTCAAGAATTTTAGATAAGAAAAGAAGATTAGATATAGGTCTGTAGTCTACCTATTTCACATATGGGAAGGGTTGCTTCAATTAAAATGATGGTTTTACCTAGAATTAATAACTTTTTCTCATTTATCCCTAATTGTCATGGTTCTTAGATGTTTGGCCCAAATGCACATCACACTTAGGAGACCAATTTAAAGAACTATGTTCTTCGGCGACAGGAGACGACGGAGACGTTAGGGACCGTAGGATGCGAGGTCTCAACTCTGCGAATGAGAGTGGGAGATTTGTTCAAAAAACAGGTACGAAGGGAATCAATCGAGATGGGGGCTTACCGCAACGAGCGAAGGAAATCCGCCAAAGGGAACAAGGTGAGTGGGCTCTGCGGGGAGATGCTGCCAGAGACCGGACTTCAGGTCACAGGCGAGACTCGGTGGTGGCGGTGGTGGTGGGGGGGGGGGGGGGGGTTGGGGGAGTGGAGTGGCAAAGTAGTGTTAGCAGCAGTCTGCTCTTATACTCCCACCGAGGGCCGTGTAATGCAGGACACAGGCACATATGCACCCACCCCCACTCTTCAGCAGCCACCGGTGGAAAGAGAGGGATGATAATGGATGCACCCTGACCGGGCGCAGCTCGCAGAATGCTGACATTAATAAACTACCATTTGACTGGTTTAAATCTCTGGACTCCTCCATCTCTAAATTTCTTTAGAAAGATAAACCCCCTGTATCAGCTTAAAGATGCTACAGACGACTAAAGATAAAGGAAGACTAGATCTGGCTAACTTTCATCACTAGTTCTCAGCAAATACGCTAAAATACATCTCAAAATGGTTAATACATAATGACGTATATGAGCCATGGATAGACACAGAACAGAAAATACAGTATATGATGATGTCAAAATTTCGGATTTGCCATTTATTAGCTCAAACATAAAACAACATGCATGATTTAAAAATATAAACATCAGCTCTTTTCAGACAGTAAATTTGAAACCCCAATTTACAACTAATACAATACAAAATCCTTCACAGAGTACACGATACAGGTCAAAGGTTATTCAGGAAGGGTTTTGCACAATCTACTATCTGTTCACAGTGTGCAGGCAATAATCCTGAGCAATTATCTCCCTAACCTCTGTGCCATGGGACGACGTAATATACTTATTACAATCCTGTCCCGAATTTGTTCATCTTCGGTGCTTCCGAACTAACAGTATTGTGCTAGCTCGTATAAGCTTCTGACGAATGCTTCAACAGGCTCCCCGGCTTTCTGCACTCTCTTATGAAAGCAAGTTCTGTCGTGAATAACGTTCCGTTTAGGCGCGAAATGGTCGCTAAATTTCGCCATTACCGTCATGTAGTCCAGGTCGGGATGAGTTTCTGCTATTTCTTCATCTGCCGCGTCTTCGTCGTTTTCAATTCAATTCAATTCAATTTTATTTATATAGCGCCAAATCATGAAACATGTCATCTCAAGGCACTTTACAAAGTCAAGTTGTTTTCCCTCTCATACACAAAAGAGTCATAAATAGCCTCTGCCCCTCTTCCCAGGGCATAGAGAAGCGTGTTAACTTGTACTTCCCCGCTGTCCCTGTCTACTCTGAAGCAGTCGAAGCGACGGCGCCACATCGCCCAGTCCTCCGGATGGGAGAAGTCAAAGGGTTCCGGCGGTCTGTACTTTGCCATAACTTACTCAGTAGGCATCCTGTCGGCCACTTCTGACACCATGTCATGAACGGCTATATTTTATGAAGAACTTCCTGTTACGCCAGTTCAGACTTGGAGCGCTCTGGGATTTTCCCCGGAGACAACATAAGTAAACGGGAATTTCCTCTTTTATTTCTCTTTTCATCCATAGGGTGGTATCATTTTAGTGCCTGGGCAGAACTTAGTTAATTCTTGTTTACTCCAAGACGGAGTGTTTTAATTGCTGAATATTTTCTGTTTGTATGTGCATGCATTTTGAAAGTGATTTTGGCTGTGTTGATTTGTGCTTTATAGACCAGTTCATTGTTATTGTTTTGAAGCGGGTTTTTTCGCGCATGTGCGCCGGACTGGTAGGCAAAAGGCGAACACAATGGCGGACGCAAACAGAGAAACTGACGAGTTCTCCACGTATTTTTCTTCTTTAGATAACGTATCACAAGATCGTTTTAAGAGTAAGTTGATGGTTGATGGTATCAGATTGCCAGATCCACACAGCAAAAGCCTGAAGGGACGGAGTGAGTCTGTGAAATGCTGGCCAAGGGTTCCGTACCGCGACATACACAGCTGCCTTATAAACACGCAGGCCAGTACAGACGAGAGAGCATGAAAGCCCCTGAAACCACTGGACGGCTACAATTATTTTATATCGGGACATAGAGACCAGCAACCCCCGCGACCCCATGAGGGATTAAGCGGGCCAGAAAATGGATGGATGGATGTTCAGACATGTTTGTGTAACAGCAGAAAGCGGGGTCGGACACAGACCGCGCCTCAGCAGAGAGGAAGACCCGCCCAGTTGGTTAAAAAAAAACATTGTTCACTACGGATTATTTTGGTGTTTTTGTCTTGTTAAAATGGGTGGGGGTGTCGGCGACATTGCAGCGTAAACACAGACGTACTAACGCGCGTGAACAGGGGCGTAATGCAGCCGCTGTCTGGTGAACATTATTGCACACTGATAGCACGAAGAAAACTAAAATGATGCGGCGTGCTGCTGCTGCAGCGCATCGACTACGCTTCTCTCGGCCCCGTCTAGCGATCGCCACCTCACCTCCGCCGCTATTTAAGTAGAACAATGACTAGTGCAGAATTAAGTTGAATTTACCGGAGATTATGTGTAGACTGCAAATTCTGTAGTGGTATGATAGCTCCCACTGTCCGTTCGGACTGTCTGCCTGCGCTCTTTTCATTGAAATTATCCATTTCCTTCTTCGTCCTTCGGTAAACGACAGAAACGTACATCCAACGATTTGGAATGCCTCTGTGTGCAACCGGGAGCACAACAAGTCGTAGGCATTGTTTAGATTCCAAAAATAAACAAACTAAAAGTACGCTCTAAATCACCCATTTTGTCATGTAGTAGACGAGAACAGTACTGTGTTTGACCCAGATGTAGCGCTGACGTCACGCGTGAACTGGTCAATAAGTGGCTCCGCCGAGAGCCGATTTTCCCTTTTTATCCCCTCTCTCTTTGCTCTCTCTTATCAGCGGGTTCAATCTTTTTGTTAAAACTCAGTTTGCGGTTTGTTTAAACTCCTCAGCCAAACCGCTCCCTCTCTGAGCGAGGTACCACCCCACATTAGCGTAAGTGTGGTTACGTCATTAAGACCTCCCCTTCATGCATCACGCAAGGTGATGTCGCCATCTTGGGAAGGTACAGTGTGCTTAAGCTGTAGCTAGCTTGCTGAAAAGCGTCTGAAGCATCCATCCCCGTTCTCAGAGCTATTTTTGCCTTTCAATGCTACATCAAATGCCGACATCTTGAATGTGATGTTTAAACAATTGTGAGTTGAACTAAGATTTGCTACCTCTCATTTTAATCAATCCTTTTACTTTTATTTCCACATGTATTTTGCACGTTTGGTTTAGTAGTGAGTATAGTTCCAAGGTTGTTGAATCAGAGAATTACTGTAACAGGGAATTACCTTTAGTTAATAAAATCAACAACTTGTGGAATAGTAATTGTTGTGTTCATTCCAATTCACAGTTGCATGGTCTTTCAGAAAATAGAGTTACCACTTTTCGTGTTTAACATCTGACATTAAAACAGAGACATTATCATTGGATTGGTGATAAAGGAGTAACGGTAAACTCTAATTGCAGTTATAATTTGAGTTATCGACGCTGCTGCATAGATCTCTTCTGCCAGGAACCGATCAGATCAGGCCTCCTCTTCCAGCATAAATGAGTCCATAACAGCTAATTAATAAAGGCATTACTGTTATAAATTATTACAAGCTTACCGCTGGTATCACCACTATTTGAGTCATATTTTGTTATAGCTACTATTTGAGTTTGAATAACCTATTATTAAAATTATAACAACAAATTATAATTAATAATAATAATCATATTCAAACAGCTTCTGGCATAACACTTCCCGAGGACCACTTGTGCAGCTTGTCGAACTCAGCTTTATTAGCAAGTGTGAACTATACAACGACAGGATGTACAGTGCATATGCGTCAGTCTGCTCCCGGCTACGGAAGCCCAACCGTGCCGTATCACTACACCAGCCAACTAAACAATAAATTGATACATTTTTACCTAACCTTTTTCATGTTGGCTCTAAATGTTACTTCCTCCTTCCCCCTAGACGAGTTGGTTCGTAACACAACAACAGTGACGTGCGGTAGGGTTCATAGCTGGTGAGGCACTGACATCATCAGAGTCAGATTTACTAATATATCCACTCTACCGAGTAGACAGTTTATGAGTTATGATGGATTTCTGCATTTGTAACACATTTAAAAACTATAACCCACACTTCATTACATAAACAAAACATGAATAATTATCACTGTCTTACCTCTACTTAGAAATGAAGTCCATGCAGCGCTCTTTCTGCACAAACATATCGGTCATTTTCCGGTCCTCTTTATCTTCTTCAGATTTAAAAGTCTCTCAGTCTCAATGGAGCTCACTGCCAGGGAGGAAAGCCTTCCTTGACCAGTCCTGTTCCAGCTGGATGTTTAGAGTCTTTTTAACTGCTTTACTTGTTTAGCATAACTCGCTAATAATACATCCATAACTTGCTGTCACTCTACAGTTTTAGGATCAGGAGCGGTGCTCCTTGAGCGCCCCCTGCCTAGAGGCCAAGGAACTGCCGCCTCACCTACAACCAGTTCTCTGCTGGTTATGATCGGCCAGCAGCACAAAAACATCTTACCTGCACACAGTATGATGAGCAAAACACCATTCGTAATCCACATACGTTAAATTGTGGAAAATCAGTTCATAAGTGTTTGAACAACTGGATTTATGATCTAGAGACAGGAAGATGCATTCACAGAATGGAAGCCAGCGCAGTTAACATGGTCTTAGCGCAATCCCAGGGGAGGCCAAGCTTGCTGCGGCCTCACCGGCTTCACTATCAAGTGATACCAAGGATTTACGTGGAAAATAGCGAAAACTCTGCGATTTTGAAGAAAATATGATAAAAAAAATGAGGAAATTAGATAAGAAAATACTTATTACAAATGACTGAGTGAATCAAATGTTATATTATGTTATTATATATTTTCTTTCTTTCCATGATGACAAGTGAGGCCTGGCCTCACTTGCCTCCCTGACTGCACGTCACTGCACAACAAAAAAACAGTCAAATAAACTTGTGCGTAATGCTTTGCCATGGATGAATAGGCACTGCTGGAAAATCTGCAAATGGAGGACTTAGAAGGGAACACGGTTTCAGTGATCAAAGGTTTTCTGACCAATGATGATGACTGGCCAATATGCCGCTTTAGACTCCAGTTGATCAAGCAACTGCAGTTGATCCAGAATGCTGCTTCCTAACTAAGACTAAGAAAGTAGAGCACATCACTCCAGTTCTAAAGTCCTTATACTGGCTCTCTGTATCTCAGAGACTAGACCTTAAAATACCTATGTTAGTCTATAAATCACTGAATGGTTTAGCACCTAAACACATCACAGACTAAGTTCTTCTGGCTCCAGCATACACTGCATACCTAGAACTAGAAGTGAACACAGAGAAGCCGCTTTCAGTTCCTATGCTCCACTTATCTGGAATAAACCTCCATAAAAGTTCTAAAAGCCTGAGTTCTTTTGGATCAACTGTTTTTTTAAATCATTGATATTTTCTTTTAGTTTTCACTTTCCTATGTTTTATTTTATTTCAATTTGTCTACATTTTATTCCAACAGTTCTTTTCTGTTTGTTTTTTTACCTGCTTTTATTCTGTTTTTACTTTCCTATGTTTTACTCATGTAAAGCACTTTGTGTAGTCCTTGTACTGAAATGTGCTATACAAATAAAATTTCCTTGCCTTACCTTACCTTAAGAACCTACAGTGGGTGTACTTTCTTTTTACCAATGCAGGTTGGAGCTTCCCGCAATAGACTGGCAACCTGTCCAGAGATGCCAGCCGTCAATGGCCTCTCGTCCATTGACGGCTGGCTATGGGGTGCAATATTGTAGCATTATTTGTAAATGTGTGTGGAGAGTTATGTGTCTGTATCTCAATTTGTGTGTGAGCAGTAGGATTTGAAAATGTGTAAATAAGTCTGTAAATGTGTGAGTAGCAATAAAACCTATTCTGTTTGTTGTTTTGTATCGTCCACCAGGCCCTTACTCTCAGTTTTTGGATCAGTTGTCAGATTTCTTATCTGATTTGGTGATAAACACTGACAAGGTTATTATAGTGGGTGATTTTAACATTCATGTTGACTCAGAATGTGATAACCTTAGTGTAGCCTTTAAAACTATCCTAGATTCAATTGGTTTTGCTCAAAATGTGTATAAACCGACGCACTCTCGGCTCCATACTTTAGACCTTGTGCTGACATATGGCATTGATTGTGAAGAATTAACAGTATTTCCTCACATCCCTGTCCTATCTGATCATTTTTAATAACATTTGAGTTTAATCTAACTGAGTTCTCCACCCCCAAAAGAGGGTTCCATTATAGTAGATCTTTATCGGACAATGCTGCATCAAACTTTAAAAAGTCTGTCCCCCTCTTAATATCGTCAGTATTGCAGAAATACCCTGCAGATAGCAGCAATGTTGTTTCTTCCAATTCACAAATAGATGTCTTTGTAAACGGTATGACTTCGTCATTGCGTTCTGCATTAGAAAATGTAGCTCCCTTGAAAAAGAAGGTGATTATTCACAGGAAGCTGGCTCCCTGGTTTAATTCAGGGCTGCGTTCCTTGAAGCACAATGTTAGGAAATTGGAGAGAAAATGGCGCTCTACACACCAAGAGGAATCCTACCTAATCTCAAGGGACAGTCTATTGTTGTATAACAAGACCCTTCGCAGAGTAAGAGCTGCATATTTTTCATCATTAATTGAGGACAATAAGAATAATCCTAGATTTCTCTTCAGTACAGTTGCCAAACTTACCCAGAGCCACAGCTCTGTTGATCCATCCATTCCCTTAGCTCTTAGCAGTAATGATTTTATGGGATTCTTCATAAATAAAATTGATTCCATTAAAAATAAAATAATTGGCATCCTCCCAAACATGATTACCTCGTCCTCAGTAAGTGAGGCAGCATTGGAGGAATCCTTAGAACCTGCGCAGTGTCTGAACTGTTTAAAAGCAGTAGAGCTTTCTGAGCTATCTAAAATTTTAGCTTCATCTAAACCTTCTACCTGTATGTTAGACCCAATCCCAACCAAGTTGTTTAAGGAGGTATTCCCTCTGATCAGTGGTCCTATTTTAGACATGATTAATCTATCCTTGGTAAATGGATATGTACCACAGGCTTTTAAAGTAGCTGTTATTAAACCTTTACTTAAGAAACCATCTCTTGATCAAGATGAGTTAGTAAATTATAGACCTATATCTAATCTTCTTTTCTTATCTAAAATTCTTGAGAAAGTAGTTGCTAATCAATTTTGTGAACATTTACAAAGTAATGACCTACTTGAGGAGTTTCAGTCAGGCTTCAGAGCTCATCATAGCACTGAAACAGCTCTGGTGAAGGTCACCAATGATATTCTCATGGCCTCAGATAATGGACTTGTGTCTGTACTTGTCCTGTTAGATCTCAGTGGTGCATTTGATACAGTTGATCACAATATTATCCTACAAAGACTTGAACATACTGTAGGGATTAAGGGAAAAGCATTAGGCTGGTTTAAATCTTATCTGTCAGACAGATTCCAGTTTGTTCATGTTAATATTAAATCTTCCTCAAACTCTAGGGTCACTTGTGGAGTACCACAGGGTTCAGTCCTTGGACCAATTCTCTTTACTATATATATGCTTCCGATCGGCAAAATTATTAGACAGCATGGGATTAATTTCCACTGTTATGCTGATGACACTTGTGGTGTTAATGTTACACATGGTTAGGAACTACAAATGGCCACCTGTGATGACATCATAAAAGAGCGTCAGACTCAGGTATGCCAGGTGACACTGATTGCTATCAGGAGGCCATGCTGGAAGGTTGTTGATCTGGGAATAAACCAAGAACGATGACACAGTTTGACTCAGCGCACTCTTTTTAATAATACGACATGGTGTCAGGAGTGCTGTAAGTCATCGTGAGGCTGCAACTCTTTTCGGCTACTGGAGACATGGCTGATGACAACGCCCAGAGAGTCGCTTCTACTGGTCCATGTGCAACGTTCAGCATCCAGCCACCAGAGTCTTTCGACTTTACAAAGCCGCAGGAGTGGGCCAAGTGGATACGAAGATTTGAACGGTTTCGTCTGGCAAGTAACTTGAACTCTCTGAGGAGAACCAAATTAACACGCTCATTTATTGCATGGGAGATGAGGCAGATGATGTTCTGCGGGGACTAGTGTTACCAGATGACCAAAGAAACACTTATCAAGGAGTTCCTGATGGTTTCCAAGCTTTCTTTGTTGTCAAGAAAAATGTTATTTATGAGCGAGCCAGGTTCAACATGCGCAAACAAGAGGAGCATGAAACCGTAGACTCCTTTGTTACTTCACTGTATGCGCTAGCAGAGCATTGCAGTTATGGAGCGCTACAGGATGAACTGATTCGTGACAGACTGGTGGTGGGACTGCAGGATAAAAGATTATCTGAACGTATGCAGCTTGACCCAGATTTGACACTAGAAAAGGCCATTAATTCAGCAAGACAAAGTGAAGAGGTGAAACGGCAGCAATCCTGTCTGCGTAGTGATACCAGATCAGAGACAGAAAATGGAAAATCTGTCGAGAGGGTGTACAAAAGCAGTGTTAAGCATGCCACAGCTAAGTATCGACCTAAGTTGCACACTACGACAACTAATAAAAGGGAGGTTTCTCAGTGTTATAAGTGTGGCAGCTCTCCATCCCATTCCAAACGTGACTGCCCAGCCAATGGGGGAAAATGTCATTTATGTGGGAAAAAGGGACACTATAAGAGGGTGTGTAGAACTCTCAAGAGTGTACATAATGTTGAAGAAGATGATTCTTTGTTTTTAGGCAGCATTACGAATGGAGATGAACCTTGGAGGGTGGATGTTGAAATAAATAACAGAAACATCTCATTCAAGATTGACACTGGTGCTGATGTTACGGCTCTGCCATACGCCATGTACAAAGACATCTACAGAGACAAGAGTCCCCCCCTTCTGAAAAAAGCCACCAGGCAGCTGCTGGGACCAGGGAGAAATGCACTGGATACTGTGGGAGTTGCTGAGATGTTAATGAAAAAAGGAGAAAAGGAGAAAAACCAGGAGCTCAACCCTTTTCATTAAAGACACCCAGAAGGATTCCACTTCCTCTGATGGACAAAGTCAAGCATCAACTGTCCCGTATGGAAAGTTTGGGTGTGATCAGCAGAATTGAGGAGCCAACTGAGTGGTGTTCAGGAATGGTGGTTGTTCCCAAAAAGACAGATGCTGTACCATGGGCGTAGGTTTGATTTCAACTTTGGTAGGGACACTGGTCTCAAGTTTCATTGGTTTGATGTCATTGGTCCTACGCAGTATGCATGCACCTATTTTTTTATACTTGACGTGAGCATCAGGGGACATTTCGTTTAAAGACAAAAGCAGCATTTTTTGCAACATTAATACAAATTTTATAAGCACTATATATATTGTATATAAATAAAAAGCTGCTCCTTAATTTGTAATTAAAATAAATTAGACATCACCTGAAGCACTGAAGGGCCAGCTGCTTCACCTCCAAGCTGCCCTGCATCATTATTACTGGATATCTGTGTTTCCTATAATCATATAATGTTACTATTATACAAGTGTGTTTTTAGTATTAAAGGATTAAATGTAACACAACCTTTAATATCATCCTATGATACTTACTGTCTGAGTGTTAAAATAGCTCCTTATGTCTCTTTTCATTTTTGGTGGCATTATCTACAATCACAACACTAAGCATGAGCCTAAGTTTATTCAAATATAAAATCGCTTTTAACAATTACTAAAAGAAAATATAACACTATCTTATCCGTAATGTAATAATATCCAAAATAAACAGCCAGATTCAAGCATTTTTACCGGACACTAATGTTTGTACTAATTTACTTATGGACTGTGTGGAAATCTATGTAAAATCAAACCAATGTGTTCCTCTGTTTGTACTTTATCCTATTTCCAAAAGTAGAAATAATTAAATAGCACTATTATTATGTTGAACCCTAATTATGCTTTCTAAACAAAAAATAGCAATGTTTAGGCACCATCTCGTATTGTTATACTCTATAAAACGAATAACACCTGGTATTTATATCTGAACCGCCTTAAAGGGATTTTTTGAAAGCTTACATTCTTTGCTTGTCGATTTTTCCAGCAGTCTTCAGAACTCCTGCCTGACACAGAATATTTTTGTTGATAAAATGTATTATACTTCAGAATTAAATATTATTTTAAGATGCTAACGTTGGTTACTTACATTTCTTAAGTTCCACAAATGAAAACTACTCTCTCCTGCTTCTTCTATCGCCTGTTATAGCGTGGATAATATATATTTTTTAATTGGGACTAGTTTCGTAGTGTAATATTCGTTGTAGTAACCGCAGTATTCTAGCGTGAATTAAATTAAATTTCGCGCTGCAAGCATGCACGCACATGCACGCACTAGAAAACAGCCAACCAGGGAGAGAAAAGGCGGGACTTAAGGCAAAACAACCAATGAGAGTGGAGTTAAACAGCACACAGCACAGTTACGTGCGCTGCTAAGTTAAAGCGACAGGAAAGACCGACTGGACACGCAGGCTGGCAGACGGAGCTGCAGCAGCAGCAGCCAAGCAGCGGAGCTGCAACGCTGTATTGTAAATTATAAACATGTTATTCACATCGAATTATTGGTAGGGACATGTCCCTATGGTCCCTATACAAACCTACGCCCATGTGCTGTACGCATATGTGTTGACCTCACAAAGCTGAATGAGTCTGTTTGTAGAGAGAAGTATATTCTTCCTTCGGTAGACGAAACACTCGGTAAGCTAGCAGGAGCTAAAATTTTCAGTAAATTAGATGCTAATATGGGGTTCTGGCAGATCCCTTTAACTGAAGATACTGCAAAATATACAACTTTTATTACACCTTTTGGTTGTTATTATTTTAAACGCCTACCCTTTGGTATAGCCTCTGCCCCTGAGCCTTTCCAGAACAGAATGGTTACAGAGGAACTAGATGGTGTAGTTTGCCACATGGACGATGTGTTAGTGTGGAGGAGAACACAGGAGGAGCATGATGTTCGTCTGCATGCCGTTCTAGGAGAGATTCAAGAAGCCGGTATTACACTAAACATTGATAAATGTGATCTCTCAAGGCAGAGTGTAACATTTTTGGGCCACATTATCTCCGTTAATGGAGTTAGTCCAGATCCAAATAAAACAGAAGCTGTGAGAAAGATGAAGGAACCAAGAAACGTGAGTGAACTACGAAGCTTCCTTGGAATGGTTAACCAGCTGGGGAAGTTTATTCCACAGTTAGCAGAGCGAGACAAGCCTTTGAGGGATCTCTTGTCAAAGAAATACTGTTGGATATGGGGAGTTGATCAGGCCAGAGCATTTAAAGAACTGAAAGAGATGCTTTCATCCCCGCCAGTGTTAGCCATGTATGAATCTAACCGGGAATGTAAAGTTTCAGCAGATGCGTCAGCTTATGGTCTGATGAGTGTGCTGCTTCAGAAATGGGGTCAGGAATGGAGACCTGCTGCATATGTGTCACCATCTCTAACACAGACTGAGCAGAGATACCCACAAGTGGAAAAAGAAGCTTTGAGTCTTACCTGGGCTTGTGAAAGGTTCAGTAATTATCTCATTGGCAAACATTTCCAAATGGAGACTGATCATAAACCACTTCTGAGTCTGTTCCCAGATGTTAGATGCTCTTCCACCACGTATTCAGCGCTTTAGAATGCGTCTTATGAGATATTCCTATTCCATCTCATATGTGCCAGGAAAACATCTGTGGACAGCTGACACACTGTCACGTAGCCCCATGACAGAAAACTTAACAAAAACTGAAAAAAAGTTGGCAGAAGACTCAAATATTTAAGTGGATAGTGTGATACAAAACTTGCCTGCAAGCACTGGCTACCTTTAAGAGCTGAGAGAGGAGCTGAAAAGGGACAGCATATGTGCCCATGTGATGCAGCTGTGTGAGGAAGGATGGCCGACACACTTTAACAGTGAACCAGCACTCAGACTGTATTAGGCTGAAAAGGCATTTCTTACAGTGAATGATGGTCTTTTGTTAAAAGGAGAAAGACTTGTTATTCCTTCAATTATGAGGAAATAATGTGCTCATGAGATTACATGAAGGACATCAGGCAGTAGAGAAATGTGGAGAACGAGCGCAGCAGTGTGGTGGTCTGGACTGAGCCAGCAGCTAAAAGAACTGGTTCTAAAATGCCAACCTGCAACAAGGAGAGAGAAAATCCCACTGAGCCACTGATGCCATCACAGTATCCAGACAGACCATGGCAAAAACTTGGGGCCGATCTGTTTACTTTGCAAGGGAAAAATTATATTCTGGTTGTGGATTATGCATCAAGATTTGTGGAAATTGCTCAACTAAGTCCCACAAGATCAGCAGATGTGATTCCTCACCTGAAATCTGTGTTTGCACGTCACGGCATTCCAGAAGTAATGATCACAGATAATGGTCCTCAGTTTTCCTGTGCTGCTTTTGCTACATTTGCAAAGTTAGATGGATTTTGCCATATTACAAGTAGCCCAAGATATCCACAAAGTAACGGGGAAGCTGAACGTGCTGTTAAAACAATAAAGAACTTGTTGAAGAAGGCAGCTGATCCATATCTCGCCTTACTCGCCTACAGAGCAACAGCACTTTGGAATGGGTACAGTCCAGCAGAGCTCCTTATGGGAAGAAGACTTCGCACGACGGTGCCAACACTTCCATCTTTGTTGAGGCCAGTTCTTTCAAACAGTAAGTCCGTTGATCAAAAAGAAAAGGAGAGAAGGATAAAACATGCAGAGAGATATGATTCGCGCCACAGAGCAAGAGTTCTTAGCAAACTTACTCCAGGACAAGGTGTGTGAATAAAGACCAAGGCACAAGTGGAGCAGTGATTACCAGCTATTCTACTCCATGCTCATACATTGTGGAAGGACCCCATGGATCCATTGGACGAAATCGTCGTCATTTGGTTGCCATGGAGCCTTCGACAGAGCCAGATGTACCGGAAGGGGATGTTGCTGCAGAACAAGTTCAACCGAGTTCTGAAGAACCTCTACAGCAGAGCATTCCTGAACTTTCACCTACTCCTAGAACCAGGTCTGGGAGATGGGTTGTGAAACCAGATAGACTGAACTTGTAGCTAAAGGAAGTAAAATAATTTCTGTAAATATTATGCTAAAAGTACAAGAATTATTAAATATGTATCTCTGTTTATATTGTTTTCTAGCTCTAGGTAGAAACAGACCTTCCAGCTATAGAGGCAGAATAATCCTCAAAGGTCTGTTGAATCAATGGTAGTCCACCCATTGATTCTAGAGAGGGAAGATGTGGTGTTAATGTTACACATGGTTAAAAACTACAAATGGCCACCTGTGATGACATCATAAAAGAGCGTCAGACTCAGGTATGCCAGGTGACACTGATTGCTATCAGGAGGCCATGCTGGAAGTTTGTTGATCTGGGAATAAACCAAGAACGATGACACAGTTTGACTCAGCGCACTCTTTTTAATAATACGACAACACTCAGCTATATTTATCCATAAATCCTGATGAATCCAATACCCCATATGTTCCTAACAGAGCACTTTGCTCTCAGACTGCAGGTCTGCTGGTGGTTCCTAGAGTCTCTAAAAGTAGAATGGGAGGCAGATCCTTTAGCTATCAGGCTCCTCTCCTGTGGAACCAACTTCCAGTTTTGGTCCGTGAGGCAGACACCCCGTCTACTTTTAAGACTAATCTTAAAACTTTCCTTTTTGACAAAGCTTATAGTTAGAGTGGCTCATACCCTGAGCTATCTCTATAGTTGTGCTGTGATAGGCCTAGGCTGCTGGAGGACATCAGGGTCTAATTTTCTCACTCTACTGATTTCTACTGTTCTCCAGTTTTGCATTGCATTACATTGAAATGACTGTCATTTCAGCTTTTAACTTTTTGTTCTCTCTCTTTTTTCTTCATAGTAGGTACACCTGGTCTGGCGTTCTGTTAACTGTGACATCATCCAGGGAGGACAGATCACCGACTATTACCATCTAATGTAGAACAGATTACTGGATCAATGTGTGCTTCTGTGCTTTTTTGTTTGTCTTGTTGTGTCTCTGCTCTGTCTTCCGTAACCCCAGTCGGTCGAGGCAGATGACCGTTCACACTGAGCCCGGTTCTGCTGGAGGTTTTTCCTTCCCGCTAATGGGTGGTTTTCCTTTCCACTGTCGCTTCACGCTTGCTCAGTATGAGGGATTGCAGCAAAGCCATGTACAATGCAGACGACTCTCCCTGTGGCTCTACGCTTCCCCAGGAGTGAATGCTGCTTGTCGGGACTTTGAAGCAATCAACTGGTTCCCTTATATAGGAAATTTTTGACCAATCTGTATAATCTGACTGATTTTGACTTTGTAAAGTGCCTCGAGATGACATGTTTCATGAATTTGCGCTATATAAATAAAATTGAATTGAATTGAATTGAGTAGTAGTGCTCACACCACTAGTAGTGCTGTGATCTTTGAAACTCCATGTTAAATTGCCCAGAAGAAGAAAACATTGGCAAAATAAACATTACAAATAATATTGCTACAATATTGCACCCATAGCTGGAGATAGGCACCAGCACCCCTCACAACCCGACAATGGATAGAGGTTAGAAAATGGATGGATGGAGGTTGGAGCTTTTGTTTCAGCTCTAAGCTTCCACCTTGTGGTAACTTTGAGGGCTACAATGTAAGATTGAGCTCATCAGTCAAACGTGTGACAGAATGTTGGAAACTACTTTCCGTAGATGGAGTTGTTGAGGAAGAATTTGTGAAAAAAAGAAAGCATCAGGTTCACCAGATGTTCTGAAACCCATCTACAGGAAAACCACTGGTCGTTATTATTCTGACATAATCAGTAAATCACTAAACAGGCATCAGAATGGAAGTAGAATATAGTAGGAAGATTCCACATATTATCATTATATATTGTATATGCTGCTTGTCGGGACTTTGATGCAATCAACTGGGTTCCCTTATATAGGAAATTTTTTACCAATCTGTATAATCTGACCCAATCTGTATGATTGAATTTGACTTTGTAAAGTGCCTTGAGATGACATGTTTCATAAATTGGTGCTATATAAATAAAATAAAATTGAATTGAATTATATTAGAAATACACCCTACATGAGACGATTATTTGACCATGTCTATTGTTTATTAAAATAACAGCTATGAAGAACAAAACAGACATGGTTTAAGAACATGGGTACGGAATATATCATGCAGGCTAATATAAAATATTTTGTTTACAGGCGAACAGGAAGAAAGAAGGGACAACAGTGCAATTTGTTGGCACTTTGAGTCGGAAGTCTTCGTTATGTTAAACTACCTAAACAAAACTACATATATATATATATATATGTATAGAGAGAGATGAGATGAGAGAGTGAGAGAGAGAGAGAGAGAGAGAGAGATGAGCGAGAGGAGAGAGAGACACACACACGAGAGAACACGAGAGAGAGAGAGAGAGATAGATAGACACGAGATAGACACGAGAGAGAGAGATAGAGAGAGAGAGAGATGAGAGACACGAGAGAGAGAGAGATATATATATAATCGATATATATACCAGATACATATATATAGATATATATATATATATAATTATATACACTATATATATAAATATATATATATACACTATATATAATATATATATAGCTACATATACCCTATATATACACGATTAATATATATATATATAACATATATTATATACACTATATATACACTATATATATATTATATAATATATATACCACTATACCTATCTACTATATATATATATATATAGATATACGTATATATATACTAACTATATATTATATATATATATACACTATATATTATATAGCTCAGCCTCAGTGGTTATATCAGAGCTGCAATGTGTGCAGATTAGAACAAGGACAGCGCTTTGAATTAGTGGTGGTGTACTACGGTAACTGCAGAAGTGACGCTCAGCCCAGCGTTGCCAGATTTTGCAGGTTTCCAGTTTTCCGCCTAATTGGTCTTCTTTTGAACACGTTGGGTTGGGAAAAAATGCTTTGTCAGGTTTATTAAAAATTGGACTGTGTTTCACAACATGTGGCGGCTTTTTAGAAAAAAAATAGCAAAACTCTAGGAAAATAGTAATCATTGTGTGGCAGAAAAGTAAAAACATACATTTGAATAAAATGCCGCCTCCTTGCACTCCTTTTATTAGTTAAATGTGTAGAAGAAATGTGTAGAATCTTTCGAACCTGACATCACAGCCATTGGTTAATCATTGGTTAATCAGGAAATAGTATTGGTCAGTGTCCTTTGTAAACCTCCCAAATGGAGTTAAGAGTTCAACTGATCAAACTAAAAATGTTACATGAATCTGCGTAACAGAGAAATGTTAGAATGAGCTATATTCCGTGTGTGAGAGAGAAAGATTTTAGATTTACAACACATTTGCACACTGTATTGATTTGTTTTTAAAATGCGGTTGCTATGACAACGTGACTGGGAAGGGCTATTGTGTTTAGGTTATATGGTTACACATCTTGTGGGAGTCTGTATGTGCGACGTTTTATCATTGATTTAGTGCAGTTTCTTTATGATGTGTGTAATCATTCCATTTTTTTTAACACGAGTTAACATAAGAGATTGATATTTGGGCTGGGATTTTTACTCTGGCGAGTTTTACGTTTGGGCTGGAAACAACTGGTCAGATCTGGCAACCCTGGCTCAGAATTAGCGACACAATGGAGCAGCGTTTTAAATAACCGGGGCAAATGAAACAGCATCATTTAGTTTCTTCCAGAATTAGACGTTACATGGTGAAAAGGTTGTGGAGTTGCGGCTGCGGTTTGCTAGGTGGTGCTTATCTCTGGAGTCATAAACTGATTAGCGGTGGCTCAGTGCATCGTTTGGTCGCTAGCTAACATCTTTCCATCCTTATCAGCAAGTCTGCGCCATGGAGTTCCCTTTTGACATTAATCAGTTGTTTTCTGAGAGGATTTCTGTTTTGGACCACAATCTTGTTGCAAGTCGCCAATCAAAAGAAAGGTAAGCTAAAACATAATCGTGCATTTAGGCAAGTCTCAGTTTATCTGCTGCTCACTTCGCTTCAGTGAATTACTGCTGAATCACCTTTTAAATAATCGGGATTGAAATCAGAAGGAGGCCACAGTCTTAAAAAACTTAAAACATTAAACACTTAACTGCATTGGTGCACTTAAATATCTATAAAAATATAACATAGTCATAATTAATAAAGTTTGGGACCACCACCCCATCCTGACATCCATTGGTGTTGTCACAGTCCCCCATGCTAAATCGAACCGGCATCCCTACGGTGTCCAATTCAGTTCAATTCAATTTTATTTATATGGCGCCAATTCATGATACATGTCATCTCGAGGCACTTTACAAATTCAATCAAATGATACAGATTGGTCAAAAGGTTTCCTATCTAAGGAAACTCAGCAGGTTGCATCAAGTCTCTCCAAGCAGCATTCACTCCTCCTGAAAGAGCGTAGAGCCACAGTGGACAGTCGTCTGCATTGTTGATGGCTTTGCAGCAATCCCTCATACTGAGCATGCATGAAGCGACAGTGGAGAGGAAAACTCCTCTTTAACAGGGAGGAAAAACCTCCAGCAGAACCAGAACCAGGCTCAGTGTGAACGCTCATCTGCCTCCACCCACTGGGGCTTAGAGAAGACAGAGCAGAGACACAAAAAAAGGGTCAAAAGAAGCACACATTGATCCAGGAATCCTTTCTACGTTATATGGTAATATCGTATGATCTGTCTTCCCTGGATGATGTTACAGCTAACAGAACGCTAGACCAGGTGTACCTATTATGAAAAAAAAAATGACAGAGAAAAAAAAAAGGTAAAAGATGAAATGACAACAAACGATGCAAATTGGAGAACAGTAGGATAACTCAGCACTGTGAGAAAAATAGACCCTGATGTCCTCCAGTAGCCTAAGCCTATAGCAGCATAACTATAGAGGTAGCTCAGGGTAACATGAGCCACTCCAGTTATAAGCCTTGTCAAAAAGGAACGTTTTAAGATTAGTCTTAAAAGTAGACGGGGTGTCTGCCTCACGGACCAAAACTGGGAGTTGGTTCCACAGGAGAGGAGCCTGATAGCTAAAGGATCTGCCTCCCATTCTACTTTTAGAGACTCTAGGAACCACCAGCAGACCTGCAGTCTGAGAGCAAAGTGCTCTGTTAGGAACATACGGGGTAATCAGAGCTCTGATATATGATGGAGCTTGATTATTAAGGGCTTTATACGTTAGAAGGAGAATTTTAAATTCTATTCTTGATTTAGCAGGAAGCCAATGAAGGGAAGCTAAAATTGGAGAAATATGATCCCTCTTGTTGATTTTCATCAGAACTCTTGCTGCAGCATTTTGGATCAGCTGAAGGCTTTAAACTGCATTTTGTGGACTTCCTGATAGTAAAGAATTACAATAGTCCAGCCTTGAAGTAACAAATGCATGGACTAGTTTTCAGCATCACTCCTGGACAGACTGTTTCTAATTTTGGCGAAATTCCTGAGGTAAAAAAAGGAAACTCTGGAAATCTGTTTAATATAGGATAACAGGTCTTGGTCAAAAATAACACCAAGATTTTTTACTTTATTACCAGATGCCATCCAGATTAAGTGATTGATTAGGAAGTTTATTTTTTGAGGACTCTGGTCCAAAGATTACAACTTCGGTCTTGTCAGAATTTAAATGCAGAAAATTTAAAGTCATCCAGCTTTTGATGTCATCAAGACATGACTGCAGTCGAAGTAATTGAATGGATTCATCAGGATTTATGGATAAATATAGTTGAGTGTCATCAGCATAACAGTGGAAATGAATCCCATGCTGTCTGATAATTTTGATAAGCAATACTAATTCTGTTGGTGATCATTCTTGGTCATCTTCCCCAATCAAAACAGACTCGACCGCCGTCTTCATAGCCATGATACACTCAATGAGTCCATGGGAGTTTTTAGTGCTGCCATCCTCAAAAATTGGGTCCATTTATAAAACGCAGAAACATCTACCAAAGCAGGTAATATGTTGTGACTCTGAGCTGAAAGTAAAGGAGTGATGACTAGCTTAGGAAAAACATTAAAGGCCTGCACACCGAGCAGACTCTCCGCAGACATTTTAAACTTCATAGTTGAGTGCACTTATGGGCTATTTTCAACAAATTTCTACATTTTCCCCAGCAGCAGCCAACGCACACCTGTCAGTCCGTGGTGTAGAAAGGCTGACACTGCAGGAGCTTGCAAGTCGCAGGTGCCTTGGAGACTTCTTCCTGCCGGGAAGCATACGGGCTCGTAAAGTTGAGCTCTGCACGTTCTTGTCCATGGAATCATGTCCGCCTTATTATGTGGGAGCCCAGAGACAGAAATAGTGCAGTAGATACAATCTGATGCTATTTAGAAAGGGCAATTTCAATGAAATTAACCATGAACACACACAGACGTATAATAATTTGCTACATGCCGTGACCTTCTTGGGGGGCGGACAATGTTGTAGGCGGGGCGGAGCGGGGCGCCTTGTTGAATGGTAGGGGAAACATTGTAGTTGGAAAATGAATTTTTTTTAACACACCCATACTATCGAGCAAGTTGAAATTGTTCTGTCATGTCAACTAGTATTCGCAATGTTACTTGCAGTCCGGAGATGTAGAGAAAGAAAATGGTAAATGGACCATACTCGTGTAGCATCTTTCCGAACTTATCAATGGTTCCACAAAGTTCTTTTGCTATGTTTGTTTCATTAACCTAGCACTTTTATTATGCTGTATGCACTCTACATTTTCTGCCTTCTGCTGCTAACATATCTGTTCTGCTGTGTGGAACTTCACAGGCCAGATCTTGTGGCCAATATCGTAACAGTTGTTGATGAACTTGGGAGAGCCTCGGCAAGGGTGAGTTGTTTTTCAATTTTGGTGTTGGTATTTGGGTGTTGATGCTTCTTTTTGGGGGGTTGCTAAGATTTTTCTTCCACTAAGCTTTCTATTAATATCACAGAATACAGCTTTATATGAGCAGCCAGCTTCTGACTCTCTCGGTCTTTCTCTTATTTATCCACTTTCCTGTCTCTCTTTTTATGTTTCTGTCTGTATCATTTAAAATTTATTACAATTATTATCTGTTTCTGATCCACTCATGTGTTTTATCCACCAACAAAAATGCGCTTTCCAAGAATAAAGCAGTCATCTTATTTCATAGATAGACTCGGGTGGATTTTTATTTCCAACAGAAAAACTTGGTGATTTATGACAATGAAAGCAAATGGTATTTTTGTAGGACACCTAAAAATGAACATAGAGCTGTTTACTTGTTGAGAATGTGCTATATTGAGCTATAATGTATTGAGCTGTCAAATTTGTATTGGTTAAACCTTCCCAGTAGGGGTGGGTATTGCCAAAGAAGTCACGATTCGATTCGTATCACGATTCACATGCCACGATCCGATTCTATCACGATGCATCACGATACTTGAATTATCGTGATGCATTGCGATATTTTCACTGAACACTGTTATAATAAAAAAAAAAAAAAAATGCAGCCATTACCAGTGGCTGACTGGCTGTGTATGATCTGGATAGTATCTTCAATTGATACATAACTGAAAGCAACTGAATTCACACATAGCTGCATTTATTGAAACGACTTTTGGAGGTATTGCCATGAAAACAAATATTACTATTACTGGACTGGACACACTGACAAAAAGTGCTCAGGATTTATAAAACTTAAAATAACAAAATAAGGCTAATCAGTGCCGTTTAGATGGCCTCAGCGGTCCTTTAAACCAATGAAGTTGTATTCCACTTGTTTTTTCCAGATGTTCGCCAACCATTCATGCAATAGCGTACTGCGAGCGAGCTATTTTTAGAAACGTAACGTCACATTACGTGGTACGCAGTAGGGCAAACTTGCATAGTCCGCCGCTGTTTCGCTGTAAAAGAGACGTGCGTTAGCCTTGGTTTTAATCAGTAAAACGACTGCTTTTTCCAAATCTAAGACCATGGTTTTTAAACATTGTTGCTATGGAACGTGCAACAGCGACTCGAGGTACGCTGATTGTCCGCATATGAAAGATGTTTTCTTCAAGACTGCCAAGGAGAAATGTGTGCGCTGGGACCGGTGCGGACGGCCTACACAACAGTTCAACCCGGAAAAAGTTACCAAATTCACGTACATATGTAGCAAGCATTTTGTCGGAGGAAAGGGCCCAACCGAAGAACATCCTGACCCAATTCCAGCGACATCAAGTAGTGAACAGGTAAGAGTATTTTGGTGGCCGACATGTTAATATTGAAGCGCCTGCTACCATGATAGCATATAGGCTATCATGGTAGCAGGCGCTAACATGATACCCTGCTACCAGGATAGCTTACTCAAAAACATTTCAAATAAGACAAAAATTAAACACCGATTCCTGGACGGTGATTACAAACAAAAAAAAAAACGGCTGACGATGCCATGACCACCGCGCAGGAAAAAAAACAAACAAAGCTTACCGTTCGATCAACTCGGCCCGTTTTCCAGTCTTTTTAGCCCTCGACACTCAAGCCATCGTTTGAGCTGAAGGTTGGTGTGTTCTTCGACAGTGCGACCAGTAATCCGTGTGCCTGGGACATCGTCTTGGGAAAGTTTAATGGCTGCAAAGTCGGTCATATCGCTGTTTCTGTTGCGCGTGTAATGGCTGGTTGCTACGGGCGCTCTCTACCTGTATGCTCTACCAAAGCGGCAAAAGGGGCGTTGCTCTTGAGACGGTGACGTCACGTGCGCGGTACGCTATTGTATTTATTCATTTTTTAAAATTAATAATCGATACTTGCCGTCAAGAATCGATGCAGTAGATCGCGAAAATTAGAATCGCGATGCATCGTCATGACGATTATTTTGCACACCCCTACTTCCCAGTATATTGAAGTAATCGTGGCACTGTGTGAAATAAACAAATGTCTCCTTTTTCTAATGCAACACAACAGAAAAGGACATATTTAACCCATTGTATCCTGTGCTCCTGACACACACTGTCGGGGATAGCTACTTTAAAGCACGCCCCATCAGAACAGACTACAGTGACATCTGTCCGGCTAGTAGACTTTGTGGGAGTTTGTTGGTGGGGCGGATAGTAGGGAAAACACAATTTAGACCTCTGATTTGGAGGCCTGTAAAAATGAAAGAAATAAGACCAGTGTATTCCTTGAATCAATTTCACATACAGTACGCCAAATTTCCTCCAAATCTTCCCAGTGGTTTTCTTCTTCTGTGCCATTATATTTGATGATCACGAGAGAAAAGAAACAGCACCAAAAAGATTCACGAACAAACGGAGCAATCTGCACTTGCGGTTGTGCGTAAAACGATCTGAGTTAAATACAGACGTGTCTACAGTTCAATGCGCACCTGCCTGTTTGACCTGATCTCCTGCTGATCAGGTGAGAGAAATTAACCATTATCTTTTGCGTCGTTGGCCGGACAAGGCTTATAATCACTGGAGAAAAAGATTTGGTATCAATTCGGGGCATGTGTACTGGTAATAAAACAAATTTGTCTTATTCAGCCAACTTGCCTCAATCAGCCTGTTATGTCATCCAAACCGTTGTGAGGAAAATGCAAACAAAACACCCCAGACAAAACACCTGTTTTTCTAACCTCAGGACACTTTAAGATAAGATAAGATAAGATAAGATAGGCTTTATTGATCTCACATTGGAGAAATTCACATGTCACATTGGCTCAGTGATCAATAATCAGATTACTAATAATAATTTAAACATGCATCCATGTCCTCAACCCTCCTCAGTTAACCAGTATGTTCCCTGCAACTTTAGAAACAATAAAACACTAGACTTACCATACACTGCAAAGAGGCATGCAGTTCATCACCCCCCCTCCCCCTTGGGTGGCTCTGATCATAACTTGGTTCACCTCCAGCCAGTGTATAAACCCCTTGTACACAGAAAACCAGTTGTAACTTGCACACTGAAGTTCTGCTCATTATACGCAAATTTCTTTGTACCTGGTGTGAAGATCAATGTTGTACACGCTAATCTCCTTCCCTGTCAAGTCGACCAAAACCCAATTCTAACAGGGTGTGTGCGCGCATGCCTGTGAACTTGCAAAAATAATGTGAGATAGGGGTTCCAAAGTAAGATATGTATCTTAAAAACAATGAAAATTGGGCATTAACACTCCACACCCCTCCCTATTGTTGGTATTAGAAACGATTTCTGCAGTTTGATTATAATAATGTTCTTATTCATCCCTCCTACCACAGGCACAACAACTCCCAGCACCTATAACAAGTGCTTCCAAACTGCAGTCCCAGAAGCATCAGGTGTATCTAATGAAGGACAGAGAGAGCAGCCGGTAAATCCCACTTCCTACCTCACACCTTTTCCACAGCTGTTGTAAGGATTAACATAGGGGCTTCCATTAAGTTGTTCTCCGCTTTTGATACTGACATTTCTGCATATAAGTCTATAAACACTTACTATCATGCCATAATGATGTTTAGCTTTTGTTTATTTAACTTTTTTATTTTACCAGGTGGAATGATCGTGTAGCATAACTTGAATGAAGTTTAAAAATAAGATAAAGTTAAATTTGAATTAATGCAGTCTTAGTCACATTTTCTTTCTATACACTTATGGATCCTGAAATAATTCTATCAGGATCTTTGTCTACTTTTCCTAGTAGAACTGATTGAAGTAATTTAAATTGTTTAAATTTCCTAGCATGGACTTTTTTAAGTGTAATCTATTCTGTACACTTTCTATAGCTCTAAGTTAAAGCTTTTCTGTGAGCTTAATATTAGCGTGCTTTATTCATTCCAAACCCGGCTTTGATTTGTCTTTGGGGTCATGCCCTTTTCATTGAGAGGTGTTTGGTCCGTGAGGCAGAAACCCTGTCTACTTTTAAGACTAGTAGGCCCCTTTACCGTGAAGACGCATGTGCTCATTGTTGTCATACTTGTTCACGTGTAGCCTTTTAATCACTTAAAGTAGTCGAAAAGTAACTCCATTTTTTAAAATGGAAATTATGTAACAACCCGCAGAGCTTCGGAATATGAAGGACCTCTTTTTCCACAGAAAAGAGTGGAAAGGTATTTCTCTGTGTTTTTCAGTGGTGAAGTGTGTTATTAGTGAAATAAATCGCTTCTCTCTGAATGTTGCTATTCATCTGTCATTGTTATCCAGGCCATTGTGCGGATAATTGCGCTGTTTCTTTGTACCATGCGCATCGCATTAATGTGGCATACTTGTTTGGTTGAGGAGGTGACCTGCATGTTTGTGATGCCATGATGCTTTTTCTGCGCGCCGTGCATTAAGTCGTAGGAGTGTTGGTGTGGCTCAGGTGCGCTTTGTGCGCCGCCTCCAAATATAATCCTGCAGACACCCCAAATTCAAGTAAGGTGGTTAACAACAAAGTTTACTCTGACGAAAAAAAACAAGGAAATGAACACAAGCGTTTATTCATTTTAATAACTTATTTCTTGTTAATCATCAAGTGGTTAACAAGCACAGAGTCGCTGATGTCATCCTAGCACACAGTGTTGATGGATGAGGAGCAACAGAGAGGGCGTAGCCAATTCAGATCACATAAAACAGAAACGTTTTCAAGTTTGCGAGACAGCGAGAAAATACATGCGCTAACATAATGTTAATGCCATTTGCAAGTATGTGGCCTTTTAATTGATGTGGGAAGTGACTTATGAAGCTGTGAGTCCAAATATCCTTAGAATCTTCCATAATAAGCCTTCTTTGTGTCTCTGGCAAAGCAGAAGCTGCGGTGGGCTTTGTTCATCTCCTGGCTGTCAGGCAGGAGTTTGTGGATTTTATAATACCAAATAATGTATTTAATAAAAGAAAATGCCAAAAAGCAGGAGTTGTCCAATAGAACGGTTTCGTGCATCCTGGGTTTCTGTAGAGATTATGTTGCGCCGTTTCTGACTGAGATTGTGTTCAGAAAATGAAATAATAACCTTGCCAGGCTGCCACGGGTCCTGGTTAGATTTTTCTTCTATTATTTTAAAGAAGTTCACATGAACATAGAAGCTCATCGCTATAGTTTTCATCTGCCTGCATTTTCTGGGCAGGGCCATAAAGTGGGGGGGCCAATGGCCCCCTGGCCCCTTTTGTTCCAGCGCCAGTGTCTGGCGTTCTATTAGCTGTGACATCATCCACGGAAGACAGATCATCCACTCTGGGGATGTTAAGTCTGACGTCACGCGTGACGTTTAGCCTCTTCCGGGTCCAAGCGCTCAGCACGTCCAGATCAATAACAATGGCGGAACCTGTAAATTTATTTACGATCACGTCCTCCTTTAGGGAGGTACCCTTGGCGGTCAAAAAGGGTTTAAACTCCTTCAACTCCAACAGAGTGGTTAGTGTAGCGCATCATTCAGCTGGCATAATTAAGGGTAGAGTCCAGGCATCAATGAAAAAGAAGGTTTACGAGGTTGAGGTGAGTTGGCTGTAAGCTAGCTAGCTGATAGGTGATATTCCATGTTCTGGGTGAGGTATTTCGAAAGAAAAAAAAATATACAGGACTGCTATAACTGTGGATGTAACTAAACGAGGATTAAAAAGTAAATATGTGACAGCCAGGTTTTAGAGGATTTAGGGAACTAGGGAATTAGTAGTATGATCTGATAGCCCCGGGCTAGCTACAGAAGTATTGTTATGGTAACAACGCTGACAGCAATGTGTTTTAGAAGTGTTAGGGTGAGGGAGTAAAATTGTTTTCAATACAGGTGCAAGTTGAGGGCCAGGCAGTCAAGTACAGCACATGCGAGTGCCCAATCGGCAGGGACAAGTGTCATCATATGGCAGCTTTGTTGATTTGGGTTGAGAAAAATGTGTCCCGCACTGACGTGGAATGTGTTTGGAAGAAGGCCAACGCTCCGAAGGGGGACGATATTGCAACCAAGAGAGTGTCTGAGATGACACCATCCACAACACAAGGTTTGTAATAAGTTTGTTGATGTTGCGTGGTTTAAATTTTTTTCTTAACTACGTAATGTGGTTTAAAGCTATTGCTAATGAGATTAATCGTATTTAAGTTAACATACACTCGCGTTGTGTTGTATTGCAGCTGAAAAAACAAGATCATATCACCATATTGAAATATATTTGCAAGACAGTGAGGCTGAGATGTACACTGAGATTTTTTTTTTCTTATTTTTAAAAAAAGTTTAGATTGTGTGCTATAAATAAATGATGATTATAATAAAAGGCTATTAAATTGAGATAAATACATTACTCATTTTATCATTATAACCACTTGTATACCATTATTTCAGCTGGCATCAAAAGACCTGTCACCCAGGAGGACAAAGAATGGGCTCAGGCATCCTTGTTACAGCTTGGGCGTTTTACAGGGATGGGGTGGATTTTGAGTCCAGAGACACCTCAGGTAAGATTTTTTACTTTTGTACTTTCATGTTCCCTTAGAATTAGCAGAAACATCACAATTACACTAACATTAAATCAATGACAATTCAGCTAGGGTTTTGTCATCCACACATAATCATTTTGTTTTGTACAATGTTATATGTTTAATTTTTCGAAATTTGAACCAGGGGTTTGTTTCAAACTGTGTAATATAGTTAAAAAATAACAAAACATAATTTAGGCTCATAATACATTTGGTAAACTACACGTATGTATGTATGTATGTATGTATGTATGTATGTATGTATGTATGTATGTACTGTATGTAAACCATTGCTTTCATTTCAAATGTATTTTGTATACACTTTGTGGCTAAGTATGTGGACACCTCACTGACTTCACAACTTGTGCCTAACTTTAAATCTAGACTCTCCCAATCAAGATGTTTGATGGGCTGGTGTCCAAGCTGAGGACAAGGCTCTATATGTACTGTCAATGCTTGTTGTCAATGATCAGGAGAAGCAGCAGATTGAGGAAGCAACTGTTGGCCAGGCTAAGAACTCACTATGGTAAGAAAGTATACTCTGGTGGTTCAGAGAGCCTAACACGCTGAACCTTAAACGCATGCAAACAGACAACACAAGCATAACTAAGTTAGCCCTGATGACATTCTGCTGTCATTTACTCTAACCCCAGATTTTCACCAACTGTGGACTGGCTGCGGATCAGTTCCAAATTGTCTGCTAAAGGCTGTAAATTTGCTCAAAATGTAGAAGTGTGCCGGAGAATGTCAGATTGTTTTTACATGAAACTGTAATGCCAATTGTTGAGCAAAATTGGTCTCTCTAATTGTTGGTTTCTTTTAACAGGTTTACATATCGCAAGAAAAGGATAACAGCAAGTAACTTTGGTTTGGTCTTGGCAGCAGTCAAGCGGAAGTCTTACCCGCCTTACTTATTCAAAACCCTGCTTGGCCTGTACAACCTCAAAGAAGGATCTAAAGTTAGTTGTAGTTAATAAGTGAATATTTAAAATGAAGGCATCTGTGTCTAAGAATACACTTATTAAGACTCAGTGGTATTTTATCCCCTCCCCCCCAAGGCATGTGATTGGGGAATCCTGCATGAGCCAAGGGCAAAGCAGGAATACACTGAGCGCACTGGTGTTGTCATACAAGAGAGGGGACTGTTCCTATCTGATAGCGGCCTGCTTGGTGGATCTCCTGATGGGACGGTGTTTGGAAACTGCGTGATTGAAGTCAAGTGTCCGTGGTCAGCCAAAACCAAGACTATCCTGCAGGCAGCGGAGAGTAGGGACTTTTTCAGAGAGTTCGATGAAGTGGTTGGTTCCCTGACACTAAAAAAAAAATCACAACTACTGGCATCAGATCCAGGGAAACCTGCACCTGACCGGAGCTAACAGCTGTCAACTGCTTGTGTGGACACCTCTTGACCTTGTCATTCTGCCAGTGCTAAAAGATCCTACATCGGCTGTGAACATTGACACTCTTGAAATATTTTATAAAGATTGTTTCCTACCTTACATTCTCTCCCAGTTTTAAGAAAACAAATCTACCCACTAAAGCTTTTATGGAAGTAATCAACTGGGAAACGTGATATTAGTTAAATGTATTCACCAGTGTCTCCCCTTGTTTTCTGTAAATACTTTTGTTGTGGCTTCTTACATTTAATCTGCTGTAGCCTATTTTTGTGCATAACTGAAAGAATTTGAACTGCTTTAAAGTAATTTAAGATAAATGTTGAATGTTTGTAGTGCTTTACTTTAAGATAAGATAAAATGCTGTGTAGCCTATATTTTATAAAGATTTTCCTATCCTTACAACTCTGACAGTTTTAAGAAAATAAATGAAACTTTGACATTTCACACAAGCCAGGTATTTTATTTATTATTATATATCAAATATTACATATCATATTTATTATTATAGTTTGTAAGCCCTTCATGCTATATAGAACTTGTAAAACTAACCCTCAACCAAACCCTAAATCTACCCTTTTTTATCTCTATAGTAAGTACATGTAGTGTGTAATCAAATATGCAAGCAAATATACAGAAATTCATGCATATACAAACAGTTAAATACAGTTAACTCATCCAATTTCACGGAGAATGGGTGTTTGTAAATTTGTAAGACACACACACACTTTAACTATCTTGTTTACATTTGGTTTAAACTGGTATGGAATGTGGTCCAAAATGTGAAACGCTTTCAGTCGTTGAATTGCATGCTCCACATGTATCCTAGCTTTCGAAATTAATCGGCTATTGTTCACTTCCTCCATTAGGCGCAACACCAATTAAAGCCTTAAGTGTGGTTCGTCCTTTGTACTGGCTGTACAAATGGCACTGTGCATCAAGCCTCTCGGTGTTAGAGACGGCAACCTCTGTGCAGTCGAGGACGATCCTACAGTTAGGGAAAGGCTGGAAGCAGTCTGGCAGCGATGTTTTATTCTTGGCTGTGGAGGGGATGTTGTTCTCAAGCAAACCGACATACAAAATATCAGCACAGGGCACTAATGACGGTGGTGAAGATGTTGGTTACTGTGGCTGTGCTACAATTAAACCTTGTTGCAAGGTCTACGTGACCGCAATTTAGTCTAAGCTTCATTAAGGTCAGGAGCAATTGATCAATTAGGGGCATCATATGGACAGTCCAATCAGAATGATACTGTAGCTCGAATTTAGAAAGAAGCGCTTCCAAAAACAGGACAGTGGCAGCATCAGGCAATCCAGTAAAATATTGAACTCTGTCAGGGCTGGAAGAAATTTGACTGAAGGAAAAAGTTTGCTTTTCCATCCATCCATCCATTTTCCAAACCGCTTAATCCCTCATGGGGTCACGGGGGTTGCTGGTGCCTATCTCCAGCGTTCACCGGGCGAGAGGCGGGGTAAGTTTGCTTTTGTTTCTTCAATTGTTTTTTCAATTTGTCATTCTCTTCCCTCAGCATGTCATTCTCCACTTCAAGTGCCACAAGACTTTTTGAAGTACATGGGGCCTCTGCAGTTACCATGTCAGCATCTGTTCCCTCATCCTCACCAATGCTAGGGACCATTCGTTTCTTCCGTTTAGGGAGATGGCTGAGGTGCTCGGGGAATTGGAAAGTCTTCCCCTCATTCCAAGCAAAACGCGATGGTCCAGCAGCTTTTCCATTGGGGAAATGCCAACTGCACACCCTAGAGTTGCAATTTGGAGTGAAGTTTTCACGTCTGTAAACAAATATATATATATATAATTATTAATAAATATTACTTTTAGAATCAAATTACATTAATTCACCAAAGGGATTTTTTTTATTATTATTCAAAGGTTGTAGTACCTTCCTAGTGACCAGACTGACCTACTACAGGTGAAATTTTGATAATACCTAATAATACTGTATTACATAATATAACACTAATTTACTAAAAGGGGGTTTGTTTGTTCCATAATCTGAAACCAAGCATACTAAGACACACACAGCTTCTTCAAGCTTGGATTTGGCCAGGCTTGTTCTGTGTATGTACACTGAGCAATGTAAGATCAGAATCAAATATGTAATTATACCTGGCCATTAACCATGATTCTGATCTTATATCTCAGACTCCCTCCAACAATGCTCAATTATTATAGAAATGAGAAACTTTAGCAGATTATCATAATATCAAACTGGTCTAATGTTGTTTCTTGCTACGTACGCACATCTTCATGCTTCGGCTTGTCTGTAGACTGTTGCCAAAGCTAACGTTAGCTAACTAGCCGTAGCTAGCTAGTTTCATCTTAACTAGGCGACACAGAACAAAGTTTCTTCATTTGTTTAAAATTTGTAACTTACCTTATCAACTGCAGCCATTTCCTCTTCTCTTTCTCGTCACATGGAAAGCGGTAAAAAGACAGTTGAATGTCACTCATTTTTTTAAACTCCGATCTATTTAAACAACACGGGACACAGCACTGCGGCATAGTCGGGCAAAAGCGTCAGAGCAGTTAGAGTGGACCCAGCTATTGGACCCGGAAACAGTATTACTGGAGTGTGGTTACGTCACGACTTAACAACCGGATTACTACATAACAGAAAGGATTCTTGGATCAATGTGTGCTTCTGTGCTTTTTTGTCTCTTTTTTTGTGTTCTCTGCTCTGTCTTCTCTAAGCCCCAGTTGGTCAAGCAGATGAGCGTTCACACTGAGCCTGGTTCTGGTTCTGCTGGAGGTTTTTCCTTCCTGTTAAAGGGGAGTTTTCCTCTCCACTGTTGCTTCATGCATGCTCAGTGTGAGGGATTGCTGCAAAGCCATCAACAATGCAGCTGTCCCTGTGGCTCTACGCTCTTTCATGAGGAGTGAATGCTGCTTGTCAAGACTTGATGCAATCTGCTGAGTCTACTTACATAGGAAACCTTTTGACTAATCTGTCTAATTTGATTGGATTTGACTTTGTAAAGTGCATTGAGATAACATGTATCATGAATTGGCGCTGTATAAATAAAATTGAATTGAATTGAACCAAAAGCACATATAAAAGTTATAGGACCCACGCATCCTGACCCTAGAAGGTTGTGGATTGTAAGCCACACCTTTTTAGATTCCATAATTCTTGCTAGATGATTTGATGGCTCATCTCTTTAATATGATGTAAAAATTGATGTGTGTTATTTGGTATTCATTGCAGAACTGTGCTGTAAATGGGGGTCATGTTTCATGCATCTTCCGAAGATTCAATATGTCCTGCCTTCCTTGGCTAGACAAATAGAAATGTTATAAATACTAATTACAGATAATCTGGCTATCCATCCATTTTTTTAATAGCTATCACAATCATTGTTTACAATATTGCAAGTGCAAAGGACTTCTTGGACAAAATATTTTGGCTGGAAACAATCAAGTCTCAAACATTCATGCTCTGCACATTGGTAATATATTAGGTCAGTAATGGACACTGCTTCAATCACCTACAGCTGGTTTATGGTTTCATGGGCTGAAAGATTAAAGCTTGTAGAATGGTGATAATATTATCTGATGGTTAAAGAGATAAAATAATTACAACAGTGGTTGTACTGTAACTGATGTAGTCAACAAAATTTCATCAGATATTATTTCAATTAGATATTTTCATGCAGCCCCAATACGAATACAGTATTGTTTATAAACTATTAAAATTAAATGTAATTGTAGTGAATGGTTTTAGATCTCTTTTGAATGAGACTATAATGTTATGCAATACAATCTAGTCTTATTCATTTTACATGTTATGTGCATTTAAATGAGTTTTAGTTGAAATTTGGCCTGGAATTATTTTTGTTGTGAAATTGTTATGTAAAAATATATATTAAAGTGTGGTTTTGGTGACAGCTAGGCTGATGCAAGGCCCACTTGTGAAATGTTCTTTTGAGCTTTGAGTAGAAGAACTACACTGATAGCGGCTCTCTCATGTATTCTACACACAGAGGGAGTGGCATAGTTGTGGGATTTCTGAAGGTCGGCTACAAGAAGTTATTTCTGCTTGTAAGTCTAAGACTTTATTTTATTTATGGGTATTTATTTTCTAAGTCCCCATCACAGTGCTTTATAACTTCATATGTGTTTAACTTTTATTTCTTCTAGGATCGAAATGGTGCGCACGTTGAAGCAGAGCCACTGTGTGTTTTGGATTTCTACGTTGCAGAAACACTCCAGCGGCATGGCTACGGGCTAGAGCTGTTTAAATTTATGTTGCAGGTAAAGCTTTTATATGTTGGACCGGAAGGGTCTGGTAATAAAACGATAAGAGTTTTGATAAGAACCAGCAGGCAGAAAAACAGGTTAAATGCCGTTTCCTAACTAACAAATAGTTATTAAAGAGTTAATTAAAATAGACATAGTTTATGACTATTTTATGCACATTTACTGTAATCAACACCTAAATCTGTTCTCATGCTGCAACTGACACAAACTGGATTAACAGTTTTTATGCTGACAATACTCAGCTATATCTAACCATAAATCCTGATGAATTAAATCAGTTACTTCGACTAAAGGCATGTCTTGATGACATCAAAACCTGGATGACTTTAAATTTTCTTCTTTATAATTTTGACAAGACAGGGTTGTCATCTTTGTACCTGAGTCCTTAACTTCTTAATCAGTTGCTTAAAGGTAGACGCGGCAAGTTTTCAGAAAATGTAAGTAAGAAACACTCAAGTCCCTTTTTGATTAACTGCACACACTAGACCGTCTTACCTGCTCTTCCACACCTCAGGGTGATTGTGTGAAAAAAATCTCCCAAATCCACTGGTCTTATTTATTTCTGCAGTTTTTCTCAAAAACTTGTACACGGTTTGCTTTTTGCAACTTTTCAAAGTATACAATTAGAGCTGCGGAAGCTACATTGAATGGTTAACACCAAAGCTAACCGGATACATAAACACTAACAAGGAATGTGTACACACATTCGCCTTAAATGAGCGTGTCACAATGATTGGCATGCGGGTCAACCAATGTATAAGGAGATACGCCCGGAACTCGAAGGACAGAGGGCTTGTGGGCAGGACCAATCGATCAGGAGTTTTGATTGGATGGTGTTGAAAGAGCTGGAGAAATCCAAAAACATGATCCTCACTGTGCTCCCTGGATTCTCCAGTCAGGCCAGAGTTCGGTGTAGCAGGTAAATAATGGCAGTATCCAACCCGATGCCAGGCTGGTAGGCACACTGCAGTGGATCCAGTGAAGACCACACTAGGGGGTCAACATGTGCTGCAGGTATGATGTTATTGGACTTTTCTATGGACTCCACAAGGTCGCACGCAGGCTAGAAGTGAACCAGGTTAGGATCAGAGACCCCTAGGGCATTTTGTTTTCTGTCTCTAGACAGCAGGAGCACAACAAAAAAAAGAGAGAGAGAGAGAGGTCCGTCACAGCCACGAACTGATCCGGCCCGCATGAATGTCTGATGAGGCCGTAAAGTGGAGGCGCCAATGTCCCCCAGCCCATCCTATCCCATCACCAGTCCTACAGAGTGACCTGATGGTAATAAAGTAAATGCATTCGTGTGACCATCAAAAAGTCGTAATCTCGATGCCATAGAAACTGAAAAGATTTGACTAAGCAAGGCAGCATACAAACCTGACCCAGGAATGGGTCAGAATTCCAGCAAATTTTCTCCAAAGTTTTGGAGAAGATTCTGGAAGGATAGCCAAAATGTTTGACCAAAATTATGGGTTTAAAATGCACATCTATCAAATACTAAGGAAATGTATGTAAACTTCTGAATTTGAAGAAAACTATCTCTGGTCATTCATGTTGAGTTTAGCAAATGGAGATGTTACAAATTGAGCTGGATGTTGGACCGGTTTTCTACTACAGGTTGTAACTGTCATTGTCGGGTTTATTTTATTCTTTGCTGTAGCATCAGAATGTGGAGCCAGAGCTGATGGCATATGACAGACCCTCCACCAAGTTGCTGGCATTCCTGGCTAAGCATTACAGTTTGATACAGAGTGTTCCTCAGGTAAGACCTGTCAAATCTGGCTGAGTATGTCTTTTCTGTGTTTTACTGTTCTCTGATGACCACATAGCGTATTTTTTTAAGTATAAAGTGCACTGGATTATAAGGCGCACTTTGAATTAACGTGTCTATGTGTGTCTATGTCACACATAAAACGCACTGGATTATAGGGCGCATTACATTACACGTTGGTAGGGCCCTATAATTTCCGCGATCACGGAATCGCGGACGGAATCGCGAAATTGGCAAATTAACGCAAATCTAGTGTAAATGCGGAATTTCTACATTTGAAATGAAATTCTGTTTTTGAGTGGGAGAAGAACGTACGTCTGGGGGAAATACACACCGGGGGACGCAAATCTGGGCGGCACAACCCCTCCCGCTCCGTCATTTCAGCTCCCTCTCACCCTCCCCCATCAAAGCGACTCTCCACAGCTCCGCTTTTGGCGAAAAAGTTGAGAAACACGACGCTAAGCCCTGATTAAAGAGCCGAGCAGTTCCCTTGTGACTTTTACGTGTCAGATGAACTATTGTTTTGCAAGTTTTGTCAACATTTTATTGACTGGAAGGCCAAAAATACATGCACTGACCACTTGTCAGTGGTCAGGAGAAGTACAATAATGCTAGCAAGGCCACCACTTCTCTACAGACATGCCTTACTGCTGCATTCAAGTCTTCGGACTCAAGAAAAGAGTTTGTTGAAGATTTTGTCGCTATGTGTGCTGAGGCTGACATCCCTTTGGAAAAGATGACAAAACTGCGTCCGTTTCTAAAGAAGCACTGCAAACAGGGAGGAGCCCTACCTGAAAATGTAAGCAGTCTTCGCCAACTTCACCTACCCCGAGTGTTCGAGCAACATATCTCCTCTGTGCTAAAAAAGATCCGTGGGAAAAAGTACTCGGTTGTTGTGGATAAGACTACTGATGCGAGAGACTGCAGCGTCCTAAACATCGTCATTGGTAAGTTAGTGTGAATTTAACAGCCTGTACTGTACAATGGTCAACACTAAGTATAGAAATGTGTGATTGCATTAAATGATCCACCCCTTATCATTTTTTCAGTGTTCAGTTATTAACAAATCATTGCAACTATGTATAATATAACTAATAATATATATAACTGAATATAGCTAATTCAAAATACATAATGATTTATAGTTGGGCCAGGATTAAAAAACAACTGATGCCCACAGGGGAATCTGGGTGACATGCACATTAAATAAGATTAAAAATGTTTCATTCGAATATACCAGTTAAAAAATAAATAAATCCGGATGTTAAATTCTAAAACATTTGGAAATAACTAATCTCCTTTCCCTTTTTTTTCTTTCTTTTTTTTAAACTGATTTATTATTATAGTTATTACTACATGTATGTACATGTCCAAAATAAAATAATTAACTAAAAATCATGTCAGTACAGCCACTGTTGCCTTTTGATTAATATTAATAAATTAAATGAAAGGGACATTTAAAACTACATGTGAGAGCTAATGTTTTTTTTCTTTTTTTCTTTCATCACAGGAGTTGAAAATCAATATTTTCTTGTGGATGTCGTCTTCATGGATAGATGCAACTACTCAACAGTTTCCCAAGCAATACTAGCCTCCCTCCACAGCAATGATCTAGATCTGAATGATGCCTGGGCAGTGGTCACAGATAATGCTGCTTACTGTCTGAAAGCATACAGGGAGGTCCTGAACGAAGTGATGCCAAACAGTGTCCATGTTACCTGCCTCTGCCACATTATAAATCTGGTGGGTGAGACCTGGCAGCATTACAAATACTTTTCTGATGCTACCTCACTTGTGACATGGATGAGATCTGTGTTCTTCAAAAAGCCTGCCAGAAAGCGAAGATGGGTGGCGTTCCTCATCAACAAGGAGGCTGTGCAGGCCAAGGTTCCTCCTGAGGCTGTGTGTACCCGGTGGAATAGTTGGTTTGAGGCTGTCAAGTACCATGCAGAGCATGTTCACCTGTACAGACAGTTCTTCTTGTCAGAGGAGTCAACAGCCATGGCAGTCAAGAACATCCTCAGCCAGTTGGAAACAGAGGAGAAGATGCAGACCTTCACTCTCAAGTTAACTTTCATCTCAGAGGCTTGCTCCAAACTGATGACAGCCCTGACCATCCTGGAAGGAACCCACAGACCCACAGCAGTGTCTGCACACAATGTCATGGAGGATTCCGGGGTCCTACCTAGTTAATGGAACAGCAAAAACATGTGGTTATGGGCCCAAGACAGATGAGCTACTGAAAAAAATGAGCTTTCAAGAGAAGAAGGACGTGCTGGACAATCTCCATGATGCTTTTCATTTGGCTTTCACAAAGTTCTCAAAGCACTGGGACACACATCCAGCCAGAGATGTGTACAGGATGGCCAGGGTGTTTCATCCCAGACAGGCTCCGGCAATGAAAAAGCAGATTGAAGCCTACACTGACGCCCCTGGCAAACCCATCAGCAGAGCTCAGTGAGCAGTGGTTGGCCTATCAGCAATGTGTTTCCAGGGACCCCCTGCCAACTGATATGGAGCTTGCAAACTACTGGAGAGGCCTGAGTGCAAGATTCCCAAGAGTTGCAGAGGTGGCTGTGGCCTTCATCTACTTCCCAGTCAGCTCAGTTGATTGTGAGCGGAGCTTTAGCAAATACAAAACTCTTCTCACAGACAAGAGAGAGAACTCTGTATTGAACTCAATACAAAGAGGCTGGCAATCATGTATTTCAATGGTGATGTTTCTGATAGGTGGGAAGCTTAAATGAAGAAAGTTAGCTCACAAGGATTAACTAGTCCTACAACTTGAATACTTGTTTAAGTAACTTTTGATAAAAAGTTTCTGTCTGTTACATGATGACAAAGTCCACTTTAATTGTATAACTCAGGAGTACTTGCTGTATTTTGCCTTGTTTTTTATGCACTTTAATGTACTGTATGGAAAATATGATTCTTTATGAAATACTTTATAATTCTGAAATTGAGTAGTCCCATTTTATTTTTTTACTTGAAAAAGCTAATGGAGCACTTTTATTTATAACCATTGGTTCATAACCATTAATATTTTGTTAGTACTTAGAGTGCAGTGTTATGTTGCATCATGCAGTAAAAGTACTGAGTAAATGTGTTGTTTTTTACCTCAATAAATTTAAGTTCATTCCTTTTTTATTTGTGTATATTTTAATCATTAACATTAAGAAGGGCCCGGTGGCGACGGTGCATGGCAGCCTCGCCTCTGTCAGTCTGCCCCAGGGCAGCTGTAGCTACTAACTTAGCTCACCACAGTCAGGGTGTGAATGTGTGTGTGAATGGGTGAATGACTGAACTGTAGTGTGAAGCGCTTTGGAGGTCGTCAAGACTAGTTAAAGCGCTATACAAGTACAAGCCATTTACCATTTACCATTAAAAGCACATTCTTTTTACGACTGAAATAACAGTAAAGGGTAAAAAAAAACTGAATTTGCTAAAATTGAAACAGAAAAAAAACGGGATTTTTAAAAATTAAAAATGTTGAACAGCTTTGCCGAACGCGCCTTTCACGCCCCGTCGGTGTTGCTGTTCAGACAAAACGAACCAACCCACAGGCAGAGATTCTGTGCTTAACTAAATCATAGACATCCCCAATTTTCTTTAATTCAATTCAATTCAATTAAATTTTATTTATATAGCGCCAAATCATGAAACATGTCATCTCAAGGCACTTTACAAAATCAAGTTCAATCATATTATACAGATTGGGTCAGATTATACAGATTGGTCAAAAATGTCCTATATAAGGAAACCCCCATTAACGGGAAGGAAAACCTCCGGCAGAACCGGGCTCAGTATGAACGGTCATCTGCCTCGACCGACTGGGGTTACAGAAGACAGAGCAGAGACACAACAAGAGAGACAAAAAGGCACAGAAGCACACACTGATCTAGTAATCTGTTCTACATTAGATGGTAGTAGCGGGTGAGCCGTCTTCTCTGGATGATGTCACAGTTAACAGAACGCCAGACCAGGTGTACCTACTATGAAGGGAAAAAGAGAAAGTAAAAAGTTAAAAGCTGAAATGACAACAGTCATTTCAATGTAATACAATTCAAAACTGGAGAACAGTAGACTGAAGAACAGTAGAAATCAGTAGAGTGAGAAAATTAGACCCTGATGTCCTCCGGCAGCCTAGGCCTATCACAGCACAACTATAGAGATAGCTCAGAGTAACATGAGCCACTCTAACTATAAGCTTTGTCAAAAAGGAAAGTTTTAAGATTATTCTTAAAAATAGATAGGGTGTCTGCCTCACGGACCAAAACTGGGAGTTGGTTCCACAGGAGAGGAGCCTGATAGCTAAAGGATCTGCCTCCCATTCTACTTTTAGAGACTCTAGGAACCACCAGCAGACCTGCAGTCTGAGAGCGAAGTGCTCTGTTAGGAACATACGGGGTAATCAGAGCTCTGATATATGATGGAGCTTGATTATTAAGGGCTTTATACGTTAGAAGAAGAATTTTAAATTCTATTCTTGATTTAACAGGAAGCCAATGAAGGGAAGCTAAAATTGGAGAAATATGATCCCTCTTGTTGATTTTCATCAGAACTCTTGCCGCAGCATTTTGGATCAGCTGAAGACTTCGAACTGCATTTTGTGGACTTCCTGATAGTAAAGAATTACAATAGTCCAGCCTTGAAGTAACAAATGCATGGACTAGTTTTTCAGCATCACACCTGGACAGAATGTTTCTAATTTTGGCGATATTCCGGAGGTGAAAAAAGGAAACTCTGGAAACCTGTTTAATATAGGATTTAAATGACATGTCTTGGTCGAAAACAACACCAAGATTTTTTACTTTATTACCAGAGGCCAAGTTAATGCCATCCAGATTAAGTGATTGATTAAGAACTTTATTTTTTGAAGACTCTGGCCCAAAGATTACAACTTCTGTCTTGTCAGAATTTAAATGCAGGAAATTTAAAGTCATCCAGCTTTTGATGTCATCAAGACATGCCTGCAGTCGAAGTAACTGATTGGATTCATCAGGATTTATGGATAAATATAGCTGAGTGTCATCAGCATAACAGTGGAAATTAATCCCATGCTGTCTGATAATTTTGCCAATCGGAAGAATATATATAGTAAATAGAATTGGTCCAAGGACTGAACCCTGTGGTACTCCACAAGTGACCCTAGAGTTTGAGGAAGATTTATTATTAACATGAGCAAACTGGAATCTGTCCGACAGATAAGATTTAAACCAGCCTAATGCTTTTCCCTTAATCCCTACAGTATGCTCAAGTCTTTGTAGGAGAATATTGTGATCAACTGTATCAAATGCAGCACTGAGATCTAACAGGACAAGTATAGACACAAGTCCATTATCTGAGGCCATGAGAATATCATTGGTGACCTTCACCAGAGCTGTTTCAGTGCTATGATGAGCTCTGAAGCCTGACTGAAACTCCTCAAGTAGGTCATTACTTTGTAAATGTTCACATAGTTGATTAGCAACTACTTTCTCAAGAATTTTAGATAAGAAAAGAAGATTAGATATAGGTCTGTAATTTACTAACCCATCTTGATCAAGAGATGGTTTCTTAAGTAAAGGTTTAATAACAGCTACTTTAAAAGCCTGTGGTACATATCCATTTTCCAAGGATAGATTAATCATGTTTAAAATAGGACCACTGATCAGAGGGAATACCTCCTTAAACAACTTGGTTGGGATTGGGTCTAACATACAGGTAGAAGGTTTAGATGAAGCTAAAATTTTAGATAGCTCAGAAAGCTCTACTGCTTTTAAACAGTTCAGACACTGCGCAGGTTCTAAAGATTCCTCCAATGCTGCCTCACTTACTGAGGACGAGGTAATCATGTTTGGGAGGATGCCAATTGTTTTATTTTTAATGGAATCAATTTTATTTATGAAGAAACCCATAAAATCATTACTGCTAAGAGCTAAGGGAATGGATGGATCAACAGAGCTGTGGCTCTGGGTAAGTTTGGCAACTGTACTAAAGAGAAATCTAGGATTATTCTTATTCTCCTCAATTAATGATGAAAAATATGCTGCTCTAACTCTGCGAAGGGTCTTGTTATACAACAATAGACTTTCCCTCCAGATTAGGTAGGATTCCTCTTGGTGTGTAGAGCGCCATTTTCTCTCCAATTTCCTAACATTGTGCTTCAAGGAACGCAGCTCTGAATTAAACCAAGGAGCCAGCTTCCTGTGAATAATCACCTTCTTTTTCAAGGGACCTACATTGTCTAATGCAGAACGCAATGACGAAGTCATACCGTTTACAAAGACATGTATTTGTGAATTGGAAGAAACAACATTGCTGCCATCTACAGGGCATTTCTGCAATACGGAGGATATTAAAAAGGGGACAGACTCTTTAAGTTTTGATACAGCATTATCCGATAAAGATCTACTATAATGGAACCCTCTTTTGGGGGTGGAGAACTCAGTTAGATTAAACTCAAATGTTATTAAAAAATGATCAGATAGGACAGGGTTGTGAGGAAATACTGTTAATTCTTCACAATCAATGCCATATGTCAGCACAAGGTCTAAAGTATGGAGCCAAGAGTGCGTCGGTTTATGCACATTTTGAGCAAAACCAATTGAATCTAGGATAGTTTTAAAGGCTACACTAAGGTTATCACATTCTGTGTCAACATGGATGTTAAAATCACCCACTATAATAACCTTATCAGTATTTAACACCAAATCAGATAAGAAATCTGACAACTCATCCAAAAACTGAGTGTAAGGGCTTGGTGGACGATACAAAACAACAAACAGAAGAGGTTTTATTTCTTTGCAGTTTGGATGAGGGAAACTGAGGGCTAAATGTTCAAAAGAACTGTAGTTATTAATTGACCTGGGACTAATTAATAAATCAGACTGAAAGATGGTTGCCACTCCTCCTCCTCTTCCCACAGATCTGGGAATGTGGAAATTTGAATAATTGGAGGGAGTTGACTCATTTATACTAACGTAGTCCTCTTGTAGCCAGGTTTCTGTGAGACAAAACAAATCAATCTGTTTATCAGAAATCAATTCGTTAACTAACAAAGTCTTTGGAGGGAGAGACCTTATATTTAATAGACCACATTTAATTGTTTTATTTTTAGGTTCAAGGTGAACCGTATTGATTTTTATTAGGTTTTTATGATTTGTTCCTTTTAGATAAGTTTTTGATCTGTTAAGTTTTGGCTGTGGGAAAGACACCGTCTCAATAGGATAATGGATGGGTAACAGTACAGAAGCTGCAGAGAGGTGTGTTAAACTACGGCTCTGCTTCCTGGTCTGGACCCTGGGTTGTCAGCATTTAGGAGGACTAATAAATCCGGCCAGATTTCTAGAAAGAAGAGCTGCACCATCCAAAGTAGGATGGATGCCGTCTCTCCGGATCAGACCAGGTTTTCCCCAGAAAATTCTCCAGTTATCAATGTAGCCCACGTCGTTTTCAAGACACCACCTAGACAACCAGCGGTCGAATGATGACATGCGGCTAAACATGTCATCACTGGTCAGATCAGGCAGGGGACCAGAGAAAATTACGGAGTCCGACATTGCTTTAGCAAACTCACACACCGAAGCAACACCAACTTTAGTGACCTCCAATCGGCGTGACCGGGTGTCATTACCGCCAGCGTGAATAACAATTTTACTGTATTTACGCTTATCCTTAGCCAGCAGTTTTAGGTAAGATTCTATGTCGCCCGTTCTGGCCCCTGGCAGGCATTTAACTATGGTCCCTGGTGTCTCTAGTGCCACGTTTCTGACTATTGAGCTCCCAATAATCAGGGTCGGCTTCTCAGCGGGTGTGTCGCTGAGTGGGGAAAATTTGTTAGAAACGCAGACGGGTTGGTGGTTAACTGGGGGCTGAAATCTAGAGCTATGCTTCCTACGAACTGTCACCCAGCCGGCCTGCTTACGCGGCTGCTCGGGTGCTTCTGGAGGACCACTAAGTGAACTAACGCTAGGTCTATGTGGCTCCGCGCTAGCAGAGGGGCGGCTATCAGCTGGTCTTTCCATAGCACGGAGCCGGGACTCTAATTCTGACACCCTCGCCTCCAAAGCTACAAAAACACTACATTTATTACAAGTACCATTATCACTAAAGGAGGCAGAGGAATAGCTAAACATCTGACACAGAGAGCAGGAGATAAGGAGAGACTTGGTCAGAGACGGAGAAGCTGAAGTAATAGTAGGAGAGAAAGCCATTGTGGAGCTAAAGCTAGGCTAGGCTAAAGCTAGGCTAGCGCCCTTCTACCACGCCAAGAGAGCAAACCGTGAAACACGAGGAGTTCCTAAGCGTTATGTGCAGCAACAGAAAATGTTTTAAAAGTGCTTATGTGTTAGAAACAGATGTTACAGCAAAGAGATTAAAGATAAAAGCGAGAGAATCTGGAGCAACAGACCGTTGCTCACGCAGTGAAAACAGGAAGTGATACAATACGCCTTACCGCAAACAGGAAGTGACGTCAGCCAGTGGTCCCGTTCCTGACGTTTAGGGAAATTAAATATGGTCACCTTACACAGCTCTCTCCTAAGAGGGAGAGCTGTCAGGAGTAGTTGACTACACTGTCCTGTTTCTAACATAAGGCCAAAATAAATGGAACTTTTATATTGAATTAACTTACTTGCTTTATTGTTGTTAGCGCGTACTCCAAGCATGAGCTGCCGTACATGAATGTACTTCTAGTTGAGACATTACAGTCAGGCAGTCTTGTAGACAGCTCAGGGGGCCGATCAGGTAGTGACACAGTGTACCGTAATGCTCCGAATATTCATTGAGCGGACCGGCTTTGTTGCTAACTAAAGTCCTACTTATACATTTTAACAGATTTTTGAGCGCATTGTACCACATAAAATTGGTCAGTAAGAACAACTACGGTAATCATATATAAGGCGCACTAACAATTTTTGAGAATTAAGTGTGCCTTATAGTTCGAAAAAGACATTACTCTCATGATGCAGCCTGAAGGCTCCTTCCCCAGTGCAGCCCTGATTGGCAACACCTATCAGGCAGCAATCAACCTTGGACTCATTCCACCTGCTCACGTCTCTATAAGAACTCACCTCAGTTTGTCCATAGTCACCGGTTCGTCTCCAGTCCTCTTAACATCATGCCTGTCCTGTTCTTGCTCATGTCCTGTTCCTGTCTGTTCCCGTCTGCCAGTTCCTGCAACCTCCGTCTGGTAATGACTCTGGCTTTCATCATCCTCTTCTTGCTGCTTCAATAAACTCTGGAAACTAGCTGTGTGTGTGTGTGTGTGTGTGTGTGTGTGTGTGTGCGCGTGCGTGCTGTGTTCTGGGTTCATCCAAGACAAATTCATGACAGTTACAAGCTGAGTCACTGTTCTACACAAAGTGGTTATATTTAGGCACTTCACTTTCCTTAAAAGGAAATAGTAGGGTACACCCTGGACAGGTTGATAGTCTATCGCAGGGCAACACAGGACAAACAACCATTTACGCACACACTCACACAATTTAGAGAGACCTATTAACCTAACAGTCATGTTTTTGGACTGTGGGAGGAAGCCGGAGTACCCAGAGAGAACCCACGCATGCACAGGGAGAACATGCAAACTCTATGCAGAAAGACCCAGGGCCGACTTGAACCCAGGACCTTCTTGCTGCAAGGCAACAGCGCTACCCACTGCGCCACTGTGCAGCCATCTATCTATCTATCTATCTATCTATCTATCTATATAATATATATATATATAATATTATCTATATATATATATATCTATATATATTAATATATATATATATTAATTCTGTTATATCTATATATACTATATATATATACTGTCTCTATATATAAATATCTATCTATATCTCTATCTTCTCTATCGCATAATCTCTTCTCACTCTCCTCTTTTCGTCTCTATCTCTCTATCTCTCTCTCTCTCTCTCTCTGTATCATCTCTCTCTCTGTGTGTATCTATCTCTCTCTCTCTCTCTCTCTCTCTCTCGTATTCTGTCTATCTCTCTCATTGTTCTTCTCTCTCTCTCTCTCCTCTTCTCTCTCGTCTTTCTTTAAACCCTCTCTCTCCTCTCTCCTCCTGTCTGTCTATCTCGTCTATATCTCTCTGTCTGTCTCTCTTCTCTCTCTCTCTCTCTCTCTCTCTCGCTATCATCAATCCTCTCGGTGCGGTCTCTCTCTCTCTCTCTCTCTGCTGTCTCTCTCTCTCTCTCTCTCTCTCTCTCTACTCTAGCTCCGTCTCTCTATCATCTCTCTCTCTGTGTGTATCTCTCTCTCTCATCTCTCTCTCTCTATCTCCTCTCTATATATCTACACACATATACTTATCATCTCTCTATACTGTCTATCTCCTGTGTGTGTTCTGTCTCCTCATCTATGTGTGTGTATGCTATATCTCTCTCTCTCTCTCTCTATATATATTTTATTTATTTATTTTAGTATATATGTATATTTTTTTTTCTGGGATGTGTAGGTAATTCACATAGCCATACAGCAGAGGGCGTTGCATACTCTAAACCAGGGGTTCCCAATCTCAAAAAAAAAGAAACATAAACCAAATATATTATAAAAATAAACTCCTCTATATATCTATTTATCTTATAATATCCTCCTCTCCTCTCTCTTCTATCTCTCTCTAATTTCTCTATCCTTCTATATATATATATATATATATATATATATATATATATATATATATATATATATATGGCAGTTGCAGCTCAAACGTTATAACAAAGGTTATATAAATAAAATTAGAACATAATTTGAATTAAACTGTATAAATAAATTTACACATAACATTCACAGCAGAACCCAGAGACAGATCAGTCAATCCTCCACAACCTGAAACATCTCTGAAGCAGTCCCTCTGAGTGGATTCACGTACTAAACTCTAATGATCTACCTGTGTGTGTTCGCACTTTATTTATTTCATCTAACTGCTTCTAAATCTGAGTCCGACTCATAATTTACACCGCAAAATACAAACATGAAGAAGTTTGAATTGATTTGTGTCTGATGACTTGGAGCCAGCGAGCCACACTTTGGTAGAGCAGCACAGAGTAACAATAACAGAGCGCTCCATAAAGGTGTTATTAATCAGAGAAATAAAAAGTTATTTTCTGATTGTTTCACAGCGGTTACATCCTGCAGGTAAACACGCCCATGGCAACACTCCTCAGGTCTCCGCAGACCCATCTCTTGTTTGCCTGTTTCTGTCTTTAAAATGAACTGCACCCATCTGAATCACAATGAAAAGTATTACAGCTTTGTGCGTGAGCATAATCAAGAAATCACGTCTATCACCCCCAGCAGCAGCGGTAACGGCAGCGGTGTGGGCGTGAAATGCGCATGAGTGCTTGTCACCGGTTCAATCACGGCCCCATGAGCAGCGCTTTGTAGGCGCTGCGCGATTGATAGAGGCGGTCACTCAATTTAAACTTCTTAAAAAAACTTTCAGCCCAAATAACATTTTCCTCTGCTGACGTAACGACGTAAAGTCAGGTGAGAGAAAGAGACATTTTCTGATTGCTCATTTTCTTCTCCCGGATCCGTTGGGATTCTCTCCTCTTTTGCCTCCAATTTCTCTCTCACTCTCTTCCTCTCCTCCTTAATGACTAACATTGACCTTAGATGTCTCACCTGCCTGACAGTTTCCCTGATTTCAGCCAATTGAGCATATTTGCGAGAATGATTGAAGCAGAGACCACAAGCCATGTGCGCATATACAGCACAATACGGATATTTCATCTTAAAATGAAGCGTAGAAGAAGATTACTTTTGAATAAAAAAAATTTGTGTGAATACTGTATCGTTCCATTATGACACCCAAGCACCAGACCGAGGTGTTGCTGCTAACACTTTATTTTAGGACAAACAGAACGGGACAGCTTTTACCCCACCAGTCCTCCGGACCCCCACTCCTCCCCGTGGAAGCCACACATTTCTTCTGATATAACCCCAAAACAACCTAAGTTAAAGAAACAGTAAGTGTGTAACAGCACTTAGCAATAAAGTATAATACGGATCATTACAATACATTTACAATGTATACAATACAATACAATAAATTTCCAGTTTTTGATTTTAATCTTTACAAAGGAAATGTTTATTTACATGTCTTTATGGTGTGGGGAAAAAACATTGTCAAACCGCCATAACAGGTTACCCTTTTCTGCAACTCCTGTCTTACCTGTTAGAATAGAAATACTTTTATTGTACCATAGTGGGGGAATTTTGGAGTGACAGAGGCAAAAACACATAGACGGAAGAAAACTTTCACACAGACTTGCACTCAAGGTTAAATAATATGATTAAACCTAAATGTAAAGTTAAGCTATAAAGCAGAAGATAAAAATGTTATTATAATAATTTCTTTATCAGAAAGGGAAAAATATACTGTGCAGATAATGATAGATATTTCGGTGAAAAATTACATGTTCAAGTTAAAAAAAGAAACACAACAGTCGATTTGCAGAATGACGTAAGAAACTGTGATTTCATTTAGTCCAACATGTTGAACTAATCATGGATCCCTTTAAGGTAAACATTCTGGAGACGTGATAACATTATAGGAGGTTACAGAGGTTGCTCAAAGGGTGAACACTATAAGTTTATAACTACTGTCGTTTTCCAATTCTTTATTTTGTTAGGATCAAGTTATGTTTATTATTTTGTTGCAAGGAAAGTAACTGTGACTTTGTTATAGTTTAACTTAAAGGCTATATACTATATGTTGTTGCTGTATATTATATTGGCCCTAAGAGGGGGGAAAAAAGATAACATTAGCACTATAAGTGATATATAGCCTACCTATGAAAGAGGGCCTCCCAGGACACTTTTTCTCCCCAGTCCAGCACTGAGAACTGTGATACTTTATTCCCCACTTTTGCTCTATATATTCATTACAAAAATGCCAGTGCTATTGCTTCATTTTCAGATGTTATTGTTAAAAAAAATTATAACAATTATCCCGGTCTCTAAGAGGAAAGGAGAATAAATTAGGTTTTCCTACACTTTACTTCAATGCTAATACAGTACTGTAATGTTTTTAGCTTCGTATTCTATATTGATTATTAATTGCTGAAAAATATTAAAACATGCACTGGTATAGTACAGCTGTTCATATGGACAAAAATAAACAAATATGTAAAATGTAACAGTCTAAAATAATTGTGTACTTCAACTTATTACAAAAAAATAAATAAATATAGAAACATTTAAATCAATATCGCATCAAGTTTAGATTGAATCAAATCGTAACCCAAATAATTGAAATCCAATCAAATAGTGAGATTTTTAACCTCAGGCCTACTCCCACCACCTGCACTGGGTTCAAGTGGAAACCAACAAGGAACGTGCACGCACACTGGTGTTGACAGCACTGTGATTGTCATGTGGAACAACCAATAGATAAGGCGATATCTCCGGAACTAGAGGGGACAGAGGGGAGCGTGGGCAAAACGAGACATTAAGGCATCTGATAGGTTCTTTCCATTTGGACCGAATGACAGGATTGGTCAGAGTTTCTACAGGCCTGCAGCTTTCACAGAGATCTAATTTTTTTAACCTCCTTTTTCTGAATGCATGATGTATTGATTACTGTCAGGATGAAAGGACCATTTCACCCAGTATAACCAAAAGTATAGCTTTAAGGATTTTCAGCACTCTTAAATCAGCTGATCAAAGTATCATAATCAAATATGCACATATTTGATATAGTCAAATAAAAGAAATATTTACACAATTTGTTTTAATAACTGGGTGAAAGCATAACAACTTTTTTAGTACTTAAATAAAGTCTTGCAATCAGACATGAGAATACTGTAACTGCTGGACAGTGCCCCTCATCATCTATAATTAATTCACAACATGTCGTATCCTGACATCCTGCTAAGCTAAATTCAATCCAAAGCCTCGCGCCAGTGCATTTGGTGATAGTACACAACATAGTTTAAGGTACATGTCTAGTAATACCTGTAGTTCCAAATACTTTTGCCCAGTAGACATTGCGTCTGGAAGTATTATTTGTAATCATGATAAATATTACTAAGTTAAACATCATGTACCTGCGAGCACATTTCAGCCCCTTACGCTGTCATTTGTTAAAATGATGCTGTAATTAGGCTATTACGCTAAATTTATATGAGATGTCAGCCAGACGTCCACAGGGTTTTCTCCATTGTGTTATCGATAAACAGACCCATTCACGTCTGCCCAAATTGACGCAACTCTTCCAGCAGCAGCGCACACTGAGACACAGCTCATCTCCTTCCTCCAGCCGCACACCTGACCCAAATAACGAGCTGCTGCTGAAAGCCAGTCTGCTAACATGTGGAGAAAACATGTGACTTTCTTTGTAGACAAGATAAATACAAAGGAGTTGTTCGGAGAAACCTTCCTAGGCAGACAGACAAGAAAAACAAACTGCTGAACGTTTCCAAGTGCTATGCTAACAGTATGACACTGATGTTTTAGAGCAAGACAAAAATCTCAGTAATGCTCCTGTATATCCTATCCTACTCCAGTGTAATAGTCAACCTCCCAGACAACATAAGCTAATGCTAGCTGTTATCAGCTTAATGGTCGCTACCCCTTTGAGTTGAAGCAAGAAAACATCAGACCAGTAATTAAAAAATATTGTGGGATAATGTTAATACAGGTGTGTAAATTTGTTTTGGCTCATTTGGGGCAAAACTTAGATTCTAAAAGGTTTTTGGTATGTGACTCAAAGAAAGCAATTTGTGTAAATCTTTTTGTATTTGTGAAAGAGAAAAGAAATCTACAATTACAAAATTCCACAGATTCAATGCACAGTTTTGCCCCAGTTTAGCATTAATTGGGGTAAAACTGAGAATCTAAGAGGTTTTTGATCTGTGACTCACAAAATGTATTTTGTACTTGTACTTAAGAATCTGTAAAAATGTCATTTTTTAAAACTGCTGCTAGTACTTCAACTTACTACAACTAGAAAACTAGAAAACTTACAGCACTTCAAATTCACAATTACAATGCACTTATCATTTTGACTTAAATGTACTGTCATAGTTTTTCATTTTACCCTAAAGCAACACAGTGTACGTTTTGAAAAGTATTTGCCTAATTTGAGATATATTGAATGATTTTTTAGGTCAATATTCAGCAGCTGGCGCGTATTGATGCTCTATGTGGGCTGCCCTTCTCGAAAAGTCATCTGTGTAACTTGAGAATGTCAGCTCGATGTAGGTTAATATAAATGAAATGTCAAAAATTATTTAAACTTTTTCTGCTTATGGATCCCGTGCAAATTAAGGAATATTGGAAGTAATTAATCAGCAATAGAACTCTAAAGCTGGTTATCATCTACTATTATTTATCAGCTGAAGAAAAAACTATTTATTAACTAATACTATTAAACATCTAAAAGAGTTACTTGAAAAGCTGCATAGCACATACAGAAGAAGCACAGAGAAGAGGCATTTATGAAGTCTAGAAAATGGTATTTTTCTTGAGTTGACATCCTCACTGATCAAACCCTAATTGATGTGTAGATCAAGGAGAAACTGAGCTGTTCCAATTCATCTCTACCAAACGGTTCACAACCAGTCAACCTGGTAGCTAGGGGATCAAGAGTGTATTGTGGTCTGGTGTATCAGTGTGAAAACACTAAAACTATGTCTACCTAAATATTGCAAAAAATAAACAAACGTGTTTAGTTTATTTGCCATTTTGGTTGTGGTCTATAATGCATTAGAGACAAACTGGTTGCTCCAGGGACTGCGTTTATTTTCTGTATTTAATCTAAGATCACTAACAAAGACCTCTGTAATTATATTAGGACAGTACATTTTCTTCTCTTGTCCCATTGCCCAGCTGTAGGCCAACAATTGACATGACGGCAACTGAAAGATCGCTCCCCCCACTCTGAAGTGTAGCCCAGGCCGATCTAACCCCCAACAACAAAGACACTGTTAGTGGCGACAAAAGTAAAGTTCACGGTAACATCAGAGACATTTTTACTTTATCCATCAACATTAAGGCAAAGAAGACAGGGAATTTTTTTTCCAAATTAGTTGTGAATCGTGTAAGTCAGGGGTGTCAAACTCATTTTGGTTTAGGGGCCGCATACAGCTTAATCTGATCTCAAGAGGGCCACACGAGTAAACTCATTGCAAGATTAAATAGAACTAATAAAAGTGGACTTTTTGTTGATTTTTATATTTAAATGAATTTCACTTTTACACAATATATTATGAATAACCTCAGCGTTTTTAAGAAAAGTATGTGCAATTTCAACAATACTTTTACTCAGTTAAACATTTACTTGTGCATTATGCATAAGAACTGATCAAAGTGATTGTACAATGTTGAAAAACATTTATTCACATTTTTTGGAACTTAAAAACACTCCTGCATGACAAAATACATCAAACAGATACAAATTAAGAAATTATTTAAAATCAATTTTCCACATCTGAAGCGCAGTGCTACCATCTCCTGATTAAAACACAGCGCCCCTCGTGGACAATATAGGAACTGCAGATTTTCAATTAAACTAAGTACAATACATGTTTTTTTCAATAATTATTTTTATCATTCTCTTCCTTTTATTTCCTCTTTCTTTCACCTTTTCTTTTGATCTTATTGTTCTTCCTTTACTCTCCTACTTATCCATTGTAGTGTCCATATCATTTGAGATATTCCCCGCATGAATCATAATAAAACTATTCACATTCATAAATCAAGCGGAGCACTATGGCAAAAGCAGTACTGCTTCACTTGTGAAAGTCAAATCTGATGAGCTCTTTTTGGCATTAAGACAAGTTAATTCTTATTGCCACATTGCCAGACAGGACACTGGATAAAAAAAATAAATTTTATTTTTATTTTTTTTATTTTTTATTTTTAATAATGATAATGCATTTAGCCAGCGGGCCGGACTAAATTGTTCGGTGGGCCGGAAGCGGCCCGCGAGCCGTATGTTTGACACCCCTGGTGTAAGTGAAGTTATTTCAAGGTCCCCATGGGAAAATTATATATATTTTACTACACAGCAGTAAAATATATAGTAATAATGTAAAATAGTTACTGCAGACTGCAGTAATTTTTTTCCTGCTGCCATCAAGCTATCCATGGCAAGAGCCTAACCCAGTGAAATTCTGTATTAGGAGTGCAATGTTTCCATTACGCTACCTAATAAAAGCATTGTGCAAAATCTGAGTCCTGTTAACTGATCACAGCTGACAAAGACTCAACTTAGGCAGCCAGAAGTTGCAACATACATACACCCAATATACATAAAACACAACAGAACTAGTGTCAAGCATTGGCATTTAACTATAAAGCATAAAATGTCTATGAACAAAAATTGAGTTACAGACAAACGTGGAGGTTCCCCATCAATCACTGTTTTGTTCAGCTGCTCAGGTTGGCCGCCTACCTCTATCCATCTTTTACAATTTTCTAGATTCCTTTTAGGTTTGGGGAAAAGAACAAACTGTATTCCATCCTCTAAACCTTTTGTGATAATGCATGTCTGAACTTTAATTTCCCCACTGATGTTTACCAATGTTTTTAACAAAATCTCTCTCACCGCAATGCTTTCCTAATGTAAAATCAAGTCAGGTCAGTTTGTCACTGCTTTTGAGAAATACAACTGTTGTCTGACAGCTGCAGGAAGTCTCATTAACTGTTTCTCTGGATATAACTATGCTGTTCTTAGAGTGAACATTGTCATTGTTTTGATGTGATCTCTCTTTTATCACTGTGTACAGGTCAATAACTTTGTTGCATTTGAGGGCTTCTTCCACAAAAGGACAGGTAATTATTTAAAACATTTTATTTTTTATGGTATATGTTTTGTTGTTTATTAGAAATGGATTAAAGCTATAATTATGTTCAGAAACACTTTTTGTTATCCTGGGTAATATTGTCTTTCCATCCTGTCCCATAGACATTACCGTAGTTTTTGGACTATAAGGCGCACTTAAAATCCTTAGATTTTTCTTAACAATGTATGGTGTGCCTTATAATCCGGTGCGCCTTATGTATGATTACCATTGTGCTTACTGACCGATTTTATGTGGTACATTGGGCTCAAAACTCTGTTACAATGTGTAAGTATGACTTTGGTATGCAACAAAGTCGCTTCATGCTTGCTCAATATGAGGGATTGCTGCAAAGCCATGGACAATGCAGACGACTCTCCCTGTGGCTCTACGCTTCTCCAGGAAGAGTGAATGCTGCTTGTCAACACTTTGATGCAATCAACTGGGTTCCGCCTTAGATAGGAAATTTTTTGGACCAATCTATATAATCTGACCCAATCAGTATAATCTTATTGAATTTGACTTTGGAAAGTGTCTTGAGATGATATGTTTCGTGAATTGGCGATATATATATATTGAATTGAATTAAATTGAATTGAATAGCCCTCCCTGGGCTGCCACCATACCGTGGGGGAAGGGTTTGAGTGTCCCAATGATCCTAGGAGCTATGCTGTCAGGGGCTTTAAGCCCCTAGTAGGGTCACCCAAGGCAGACAGGTCCTAGGTGAGGGACCAGACAAAGAGCAGCCCAAAAAGCCCCTTATGATGAATACCATAAATGGACACCGTGTTCCCTCGCCCGGACGCGGGTCACTGGGTCCCCACTCTGGAGCCAGGCCTGGAGGTGGGGCACGTTGGCGAGCATCTGGTGGCTGGGCTTTTACCCATGGAGCCCGGCCGGGTTCAGCCCGAAGAGGCGACATGGGTCCCCCTTCCGATGGGCTAACCACCTGTCGGAGGGGCCAAAGGGGTCGGGTGCATTGTGCAACGGGTGGCAGTAGAGGGCGGGGACCTTGGAGTTCCGATCCTCGGCTGCAGAAGCTGGCTCTTGGGACGTGGAATGTCACCTCTCTGGTGGGGAAGGAGCCTGAGCTCGTGCGCGAGGTTGAGAGGTTCCGACTAGAGATAGTCGGACTCACCTCGACGCACCGCTCTGGCTCTGGAACCGGTCTCCTCGAGAGAGGCTGGACATTCTTCTACTCTGGAGTTGCCCCTGGTGAGAGGTGCCGAGCTGGAGTGGGCATACTTGTTGCCCCTCATCTCGGTGCCTGCACGTTGGGGTTTTCCCCGGTGAACGAGAGGGTGCCCTCCCTCCGCATTCGTGTGGGGGGACGGGTTCTGACTGTTGTTTGTGCTTATGCACCAAATGGCAGTTCAAATTACCCACCCTTTTTGGAGTCCTTGGAAGGGGTACTGGAGAGTGCCCCTCCTGGGGACTCCCTCGTTTTGCTGGAGGACTTCAATGCTCACGTGGGCAATGACAGTGGGACCTGGAGGGGCGTGGTTGGGAGGAATGGCCCACCTGATCTGGACTCTAGTGGTGTTCTGTTGTTGGACTTCTGTGCTCGTCATGGATTGTCCATCACAAACACCATGTTCAAGCATAAGGGTTTCCATATGTACTCTTGGCACCAGGACACCCTAGGCCGCAGTTCAATGATCGACTTTGTTGTCGTTTCATTTGATCTGCGGCCGCATGTCTTGGACACTCGGGTGAAGAGAGGGGCGGAGCTCTCCACCGACCACTATCTGGTTGGCTTTGATGGTGGGGGAGGAAGCCGGTTAGACCTGGCAGGCCCAAACGTATTGTGAGGATTTGCTGGGAACGTCTGGCAGAGTCCCCTGTGAGACGGAGCTTTAACCCCCACCTTCGGGAGAACTTTGAACACGTCCCGAGGGAGGCGGGGGACATTGATTCTCGAATGGACCATGTTCCGCGCCTCTGTTGTTGAGGCGGCTAGTCGGAGCTGTGGCCGCAAGGTTGTCAGTGCATGTCGTGGCGGAAACCCTCGAACACGCTGGTGGACACCAGCGGTGAGGGAAGCCGTCAAGCTGAATAAGGAGTCCTATCGGGCTTTATCGGCCTGTGGGACTCCGGAAGCAGCTGATGTGTATCGGCAGTCGAAGTGGCAGGCGGCTCGGCTGGTCGCCGAGGCAAAAACTCGGGCGTGGGAAGAGTTCGGAGAGGCCATGGAGAGAGACTTCCGTACGGCTTCGAAGCGATTCTGGTCCACTATCCGGCGTCTCAGGAGGGGGAAGCAGTGCAGTACCAACACTGTTTATAGTGGGGGTGGTGTGCTGCTGACCTCGACTCGGGACGTCGTGCGTCAGTGGACGGAATACTTCGAAGACCTCCTTAATCCCACCAACATGTCTTCCATTGCGGAAGCAGAGCCTGAGGACTCTGGGTCGGGTTCTCCCATCTCTGGTGCTGAGGTTGCCGAGGTTGTTAAAAAGCTCCTCGGTGGCAAGGCTCCGGGGGTGGATGAGATTCGCCCTGAGTACCTTAAGGCTCTGGATGTTGTGGGGCTGTGTTGGTTAACATGGCTCTGCAGCATTGCGTGGACATCGGGGGCAGTTCCTCTGGATTGGCAGACTGGGGTGGTGGTCCCCTTATTTAAAAAGGGGGACCGGAGGGTGTGTTCCAACTATAGAGGAATCTATTCAGGGGTTCTGGAAAGGAGGGTCTGTCGGATAGTCGAATCTCGGATTCAGGAAGAGCAGTGTGGTTTTTGTCCTGTGTGGAACACAGGACCAGCTCTACACCCTCAGCAGGATTCTGGAGGGGGCACGGCAGTTTGCCCAACCAGTCTACATGTGCTTTGTGGATCTGGAGAAGGTATTCGACCGTGTCCCTCAGGGATCCTGTGGGGGTACTCCGGGAGTATGGAGTACCGGGCCCTTTAATAAGGACTGTCAGGTCTCTGTACGACCGGTGTCAGAGTCTGGTCCGCATTGCCGGCAGTAAGTCGGACTCGTTTCCGGTGAGAGTTGGACTCCGCCAAGGCTGCCCTTTGTCACCGATTCTGTTCATAACTTTTATGGACAGAATTTCTACGGACAGCCAAGGTGTTGAGGGGATCCGTTTTGGTGGCCTTAGGATTGCGTCTCTGCTATTCGCGGATGACGTGGTCCTATTGGCTTCATCAGGACGTGATCTACAGCTCTCACTGGAGCGGTTTGCAGCCGAGTGCGAAGCGGCCGGGATGAAAATCAGTGCCTCAAAATCCGAGACCATGGTCTTGAATCGGAAAAGGGAAGAGTGCCTTCTCCGGGTTGGGGAGGATGTGCTGCCCCTAGTGGAGGAGTTCAAGTATCTTCGGGTCTTGTTCACGAATGAGGGGAAGATTGAGCGGGAGATCGACAGGCGGATTGGTGCAGCGTCTGCTGTGAAGCGGGCGCTGTACCGATCCGTTGTGGTGAAGAGAGAGCTGAGCCAAAAGGCGAAGCTCTCGATTTACCGGTCGATCTACGTTCCTACCCTCATCTATGGTCACAAACTTTGGGTCGTGACCGAAAGAACGAGATCCCGGATACAAGTGGCTGAAATTAGTTTTCTCCGTAGTGTGTCTGGGCTCTCCCTTAGAGATAGGGTGGCCAAGTGGCCGGGGAGAGGGACGTCTTGGCCTCCCTACTGAAGCTGCCCCGTGACCCGACCCCGGATAAGCGGAAGAAAACGGACGGACGGACAACATCAATGGGGTTATTGCTGGTCAGAGATAGGGTGAGGAGCTCAGTCATCCGGAGAGGACTCAAGAATAGAGCCACTGCTCCTCCACGTCGAGAGGAGCCAGTTGAGGTGGCTCGGGCATCTGGTCAGGATGCCTCCTGGACGCCTCCCTGGTGAGGTGTTCCGGGCACGTCCCACCGGGAGGAGGCCCAGGGGAAGACCCAGGACACGCTGGAGGGACTATGTCTCCCGGCTGGCCTGGGAGAGCCTTGGGATTCCCCCGAAGGAGCTGGCCCAAGTGGCTGGGGAGAGGGACGTCTGTGCCTTGCTACTGAAGCTGCTACCCACGCGACCCGACCCCGGATAAGCGGAAGACAACGGATGGACGGACGGACAAATTGAATTGAACAAAGCCACTCCGCTAAGTGGATATTCAGAGCAGTACGGTATACTGTGTCACTACCTGATCAGTACAGGTATGTGCACAGCTCATTTTTTATGAATTCTCGGTGGCAACAAGTCTTTACATCGAACTCTTTTATATATGACACGGAGCTTGATACACTGTGCTGCTCCAAGCAGCACAGTGTATCGAAAAACGGGATCATCTGGAGTCTGGCAGAAGGACATGGTTAAGTGGCTATGATCTGAAAAGCACTGTGCTCGGTACTCGGTTTCACACTATAAACTTCTAAGTGTTAAGAAGTCTTTACATTGAACTGTTTCATATGTGACACTGAGCTACTCCAAGCAGGTGGTCACAAGGATGCACATCATCACAGTCCCTCTCTGTTCTCACTGACTTGTAGGAGCCTTTTGGAAAACAAATGATTCTAGGTGCTCAGCTAGCTAATCACACATTGCACCATCCGTTCCGCCGCTTCATCCCACTGGCAGAAAGTGTGGGAATTGTAGGAATTTACACAAGAAATGTAAGCAACAGTACGCTTGACTTTGAATGGTAAAACGTCTGTGGACTGTCAGCTCGGAGTCCACCAAGCTCACAGTATAGGCAGAATACGCCCGAGTATGTGAGAACCTTTGGGCAGCCCGTGCCCGGAGTACACCCTAGCAACAATAGACCTAGTAAGTTAATTCAATATAAAAATTAAGTTTATTTTGGCCTAATGCTAGAAACAGGGCAGTTTAGTCCAACTACTCTGTCAGAGAGATCTCTCTCTCTCAAAAAAGAAAAAAAAGCTCTCTCTGTTCTGTGCACGTGAAAAGGCGGAGTGATATTACACACTTGAGAAGAATATTTAGTGCGCCTTATAATCCTGTGCACCTTATGGTCCGAAAATACAGTATATACTAACCCTTCTGTCCCTCAAGTTCTGGGGGAATCACCTTATCTATTGGTTGTCCCCCATGCTGATCATTCTAACGCACTCACGTAACACCAGTGTGCGTGCTCGTTCTATCCTAGTTTCCGCTTGCTTGCTGCGCATGCACACTTCTAGTGTTTATGTATCTGGTTAGTTTACCTGCTAGATTAGCGTGTAGCCGTTCATTCTAGCTCCGGTGCTCTCACTGTAGACATTGAACGTGGGTGACCGAAACCGATCAGAAGCGCCGTGGAAGCCCGCCTCTCTGGCTGCAGCTCCCGACACAGAGGGGAACAGATTTTCACAGGGGAACTGAATTTCGCACAACACCGGGACTTTTTGGGTTCGGAAATGTGTGTAAAGAGACATTATCCTTGTTGGTATTTGACCAACCATAAGCCACACACTTATTAGCCATGTTTAATTTGTCTATTTGTCTTTGAGAAAGCGAGTTTGCAACCAGGAAGTATCTTGTTACCATGTCAACAGATCAACGCTTGCCTACGAATTACGTAATCGGTCATGTAAAAAAAAATTATGAGCCTTGAGATAAAAAGCCTTAAAAATCCACTTTTTCATCAAATTTTTTTTTTTTTTTTCCTCAGGTCATAATATTATGTGAACTGTCTAACATTTAGCAACTTGTATGATCTCAGAATCAAGAAGTACTTTAAAGCAGTTGTTCTCCTTCTGTGTTAAAAATTGGCTCTGGTTGACTGCCAGAAAGGTTACCTTCGAAATGTCAACTCGTTACTGGCTTAACCTGTTTGCTTTACTGGGAGCCACTTGAGCCTTTCTCTTTCTATTTCTCTTTCTTTGAATACACTGGGCTTAAGACAGAACAGGTTTTATAATACATCGTAGGCAGTTTAGTCATATGTTTTATGTGTCAGTTTTAAATTAAACTTTGTTTTTTCATAAGTAAAATTAACCTTTGTTGTGTTTTCTTGAACATGTTGTTTATGTGGATTTGAGCCCTTTTATTGGTAACATAACCCGAACAAGAGCTTTTTTGCTTTTATTCCAGCTCGAAAAATTTTAGCTAATTCCTATTGCTACCTTCAATGTTTCTCACAGATTGGAGGATGTGCAACACTTTATAAGGATCTCCTTTGATTTCACAATTTCCCCAGCATCTCGTTTCCTCTTTTTCTATTTTGATTGGCTCTAAAAGTTTGGACAGTTCGGTTTATTTTTAGTTTGTTTACAGTTTATCATATAATATTATCATTGCTGATACAGAAATTATTGACTGGAATAATTTAGAAGGACATCTGTGCAAAGTGGGAGCTGGACGTTCCACAGTGAAAGTAAGATAATCCACCAAGATTGGTTTAGAAGGAAGGTGCCAAGTTTCTGTTGGTCTAACTTTTTTAGCCGCGCACCCCTTCCATGTCCCAGCCGTAACAAAGCTTCTATATCTGAGTCTGACGCACAATTTACGCTGCAAAATACAAACACCAAGCAGTACAAACACCAAGTGATTTTTGTCCGATGACGAGTGAGCGAGCGAGAGAGAACTGGTAAAGCAGCACAGAGTAACAGTAACGCTCCATAAAGATGTTATTAATCAGAGAAATCTTTCTGATTGTTTCACAGCGGTTACCTTCAGCGGGTAAACACGCCCAAGGCAACACACCTCGGCTCCCCCAGCCCGTTTCTGTCTGAATATGCGCTAAAACTGCCTCTTTAAAATTAACTGCACGGTGCAGTCTGCGCCTGTCTGAATCGCAATGAGAAGTATTACAGATCTGTGCGTGAGCATAGTCAAGAAATCCCCCCAGGAGCAATGGTAACGACAGTGGTGTGCGTGTCATGCGCGTCAGAGCTGTCACTGGTTCAAAATCACGGCACCATGAGCAGCAGCGCTGATTGTAGGCGCTGCGCGATCCATAGAGAGACACAGTCACTCAATTTAATCTCGTAAATAAAACATTCAGCCCGAATTAAATCTTTCCTCTGCTGAGGAAACATTTAATTTCTCTCTCCTGACGTAATCCTCCTGGGGGGATTTCTTGACTATGCTCACGCATAGACCTGTAATACTTCTCATTGCGATTCAGACAGGCGCAGACTGCACCGTGCGGTTTATTTTAAAGAGGCAGTTTTAGCACATATTCAGTTACTGTTACTCTGTGCTGCTTTACCAGTTCTCTCACGCTCGCTCGTCATCGGACAAAAATCAAACTGCTTCGTGTTTGTATTTTGTGGCATAAATTGTGCGTCAGACTCAGATTTAGAAGCTGTGTTATGACATTTGAGTCATATATATATATATATATATATATATATATATATATATATATATATATATATATATATATATATATATATATATATATATATATATAGGCCGGGAGGGACAGGATTAAGTCAGACAATGCCAGCAAATAAGGACAGGAATGCTGACAGCTCCTGTTGACACTGACCCAGGATGTCTTCAGCAGGGACTTGGACTCTTGGTACATAATCACCTTGAGGACAGTCCACTGGTCAGGGATCCTTTCAACATGGATACCTGAGGTCTCCAGGACAGGCTTGAAGTGGTCGACAAGTGTTTCCAGTTCTGTGTCACCAAAATCTGAAATAAGTATACATTCACATTAAACTAGGTATGTGTTTTTGATTTACAACCTGACTGGACTGGTCTAATAAACCAACCTGCTGTCTCATCTCCTGACTCTGGCCAGTTGGTGAAGCAGAATCCTTACACTTGGATCTTGGAACCTGTTAGTCACACTCTCAACTAGCCTGTCGATCACTTCTTTCTGTGCAGTAACGAGGGCCTTGTTCTCACCTGCTCTAGTAAGTGATATTCCCTCATAGCTGTCTGCACTTGTGGTTTTCATCATGGGCACCTGTCTGATGAATAACAGCAACACACTTTCTTCCTTTCTTGCTGATGCTTTTTTAAATCTCTAAAAGTACTAAACAGAAACATACCTGGTTTTGCACTTCTCCAGTAAAGCCTGTGTTGAGGTCAAAGCAGAGTGGGCTTCTGCTATAGTGATGCCAGACCTCTGCAGTCAGGTGGACAGGCTGCTCAGATGTGTGAGAATGTCATGCAGGAACCCACAGAAGCAGACAATAACGGCTTCCATAGCAACAGAATAGTATTTCCTGGCTTTGGCTTTCTGGACACCTCGGATATTTTGGGCATCAGGAGTTTGATTCTAAAATGCTTAAAAAAATAAACAATTGTCAAATATGGTACATGTCATGAGTTGTAACATATTTATTGGACATTAAATAGCAATTACTGAGTACTACTTAGCACAACAATCTAGAACCACTACCTGCTAAAGATGAAGGACGAGTGCCTGGTAACCTTGCAAGAAGAGATCCAGGGCACGCAACAGGTGTCCTACCCATAGGGTCCCACTAATTCTTGTGAGCACCAATGATATATGCCCAAGAGCCTGACGACTGTTAATCAACTTTGCCCTGTTGAGTGGAATTGTGTGATAAAAAGTGTAGAGCCCACTAAGCAGGTCCTCTACTTTCTGGAACATCAAAACATCAAAAACCGCATGAGAGACATAAGGGGTATACCTCATGTCACTTTTTAATCCGATTTTGATGGATTAAAAGTGGGCGGGGCGATTAAAAAGGGGCGGGGTTTATTTTTTAATTGACCTTTTAGGTGACCCTACTCACATGATCGTCACGTGACCCCGCTCGTGACCCTCATGTGACACCCTATCATTGACCCCTACCGTGACCTCCATATGACCCCACCACGTGACCCCTCATGTGACACCCCCCACATTAATCATTATTAAATTAATTATTCTTTTATTAATTGTATTATTATTATTTTCATTTATATTCATATCATTAATAATATTATTACTACTATCATTGATATTATTGTAATTATTTAATTCTGTTACGCATACCCAACCTTATTTAGTAGTATTATTGTAATCATTTAAAGTTATTTATAATTATTTAACTCCGGTATACATACCCAATCTTTTTATTAGTATTATTATGATTATTTTGAATTATTTAATTCCGTTACGCACACCCAATCTTTAAGGTGGGAGGAAATCAGTCTTTGTTTCAGCCGTAAAAGCAGTCAGACTCTGAATACTTAAAGTTTCAAAATAAAGATTAAAAATAAAACTATATAAATCGTTTAGACGCATAAGCTTCCCCATCCGGAATCTGTAAATAAAAAGCTCAGGGTTCTCGCTCAGCCCAGAATCCTGCGATGCAACCCCTCAGCTCTCCCTGTAAACAGCAAGCGTTACTGACCGCTTACCAGTTGCAGCTTACAACATAATAAGTCCATACACTCTACAGGTCCCTGTCAGTTTGAGGGTCATAAGTTCACTCGGTCAGTAAGCAGTTAAAATAATACTCAACCTGTTCGAAGCGCCGCGCGGGAGGAGACACAAGGGGGGGAGATCTCGCTTTCTCTCAATCATCTGACCCCTCAACACAAAAACTGTGTCTTTCTCTACAACCCTCGCGCCGTCATGCTTAGTATTTATAAATAGGACACCCTGTCACAAAAAAAATCGACAGGATGTTGTATTTCACGCCTTTACGTATCCTAAAAATCCCCATCACGCGGACAAACACAATGCCTGTATTATCAATAATGTATATATAAGGCCCTCTTCCCACCTAACTGAATGCATGCACGGTGACTCCTACAAAACATGTCACAAGCGTCTTCTGCTTCGGTCCTCACTAACGCTCACATCCATGCCGCGGGTCAGAACGCAGGCCCCAACCTACAACATGGGATACGCTTCTTTGGTAAGTTCTAATGAATATATTCTAACGATTTTTAAGTTATATGTTGAATATACGGTGGGGGAATCCTCTCTATGATGCTACTGATCATGTGATACCGTAGTAATCTTCCTTGGGGAATCCCCCCTTACGCTTTTCGGCGGTGTAACAATATATGTTTAATTATTTTTCAGACCTCACAGGTGTGGAGCAAGAAAATGTACTTTTAACACCGTTGAACTACGGTAGGATTTACTTTCATAAAGATAGAGTATCTAAAGTATTTAAAGATACTAATATGTTGTTTTAACCATTTTCTTTTTATTCTTTTAGGGTTTTTAAATGGGAACGTTCTATAAGGTGAGGAAACACTGAGCTAGCAATATATTCCTTGTAATGGATAGCTTATGAAAAATAAGTGGTTTGCGTGTTCTTTCTGTGGGGTTCCTTGTTTGGTTCCTCAGAAGAACTTGAAGTAAAGCACACCTCCCTCAGTCCGGGTAAAGTTACAGAAATCTGCTTTTTCTTTCGCCCAACGGCAGCAAAAACGTTTTTGCAAAATTAGGGTTGGTTTGCTTTTCTACATTGAAACGTTTTACAACACTGTGTGTTTTAAAAGGGCATTTCTACCACAAAATCCAAGAATCGAACCCTTCCCATGAATACTGCCTCCTCTACAACCCAATTGACGGTAAAATATTTACTAGTGTTTATTGGAGTAATGCTTTTTTTTTAAAACAATGATTTTATTCTTCTGTTTTTGCCCCCAAAAAACAGTAAGCGGTCTAACCCAGACAGAAGGCTACAAAGAGATTTGCAATAAGGAAAACTGTCTCTCTTCAGCACACTGTGACAAAGACATTTATGTGTGAAATGTTTATCTCCCCTTTATTATAACTTTTTTGTTACCATCAAGGCTCAGTATAAAATTAAGCATTGTAAAAATGAAAAATGATTGAACTTTTTGGTGCTTACTGCTGTTTCTTGTTCTTCATTCAATTTTGCACAAATATCCTATTCCTCAATAAAGTATACATTAAAAGGGTGGCTCTTTTGGAAGTGGGTTTCTGTTAAAATGTTAATCTCTGTCCTGCAGTATCAACCAAATACACTTTATTTGTAAAGCACTTTTCAGTTCTGCCTCACATAGGTTAAAAACAAAACAGAGAAAAAGGTTATATGGATGAAAGTAATTTATGAGGAATGGCTGAAAAACAGTTGTGGAGTTTAATGAAGAAACTGCATTAAATATGAAAACTAACACAAGCTATCATCATGAAAAAGCTAAATGTTTTAACAAGGTCTGCTGTAAATGTCACAATTGAAAAGACATAATACAAGATGTTGATTATGTCAAACTTCCATGAAGTTGAACTTATCTGCTGCAGATATCACGGGCTTCTCATTTTACCTCACTGTTGATTAATATAACACTTCACATACTAAAACATAGTTTTCTTGTTTAACAGAATTCTTTGTTTCTGAATTTTTACAACATTTTTTGAGTAAAATGTTTAACCTTGGCTGAACAGAAGATGGGTCTTATTATCGATATGTCCATAAATTCTAAAAGACGTCAACCAGCTTCTTGGGAGTCAGGGTAGGAAAAAAAAAGCCTACTCTGTGCAACCATCACAAACTGAAAACCTAACTGTTCTGGGACTTAGACTGGAACTGTGTGCTTCGGTCAGAAGAGTCTAAGCTTTAGCCTTTTGGAAACAAGCACTGCAGCAGGGTTTGGGGTCAAACAATGCATTAAAGGTTGTGGTTGTAACATGACAAAATGTGAAAAACTTCCAGAGGTTTTGAATACTATCTTATTTATTAGTAAATTAAATCTACCTGTGTATCGTTTTGTTTCTTTGTTGTTGTTTTTTTGGAGCCAAGGATTTCGGCATATCTGTTTCAGAGATTGGTTTCTAAATCTGGTTTACTGAATAAAACATAGAAAGTCCACTATTACCATCCTTAAAGCAGTCAGCTTCACCATGATAGCACGTTAAAATTCATTGCGTTTAAATAAAAATAAACAAAAGTAAATTGTAACAATATGGTTCTAATTCATCAGATCTTGACTAATTTAACCTTTCTCCTACTAGGTTTCTAAACATTGAATGCTTTTTCTCAGGATTCCAAAGTGTGTATAACCAATAAATCAGTTTTTCTCACTAATCTCTAATTTTGTATCTTAAATGAAATATTTCTTCAAAGGAGCAGCTAAAATGTTCTTTCTTCTTCTTTTTCTAAAAATTAAAGTCACACACTATTACACCCCAAAAGTTTTTTTTTAATATCTCACCTTTTATTTATATATTTCGGTAAACCCATAGTCTGTTACAGACGTTCAATTTATCTTTGGATCCTCTAAAGAATCATCAAGGTCTTTTCTTAGCTAAAAGCATTAACTGAGTAGGTCAGTAATACGGGGCTGCTAAGAGCAAAATGGATTTAACTATAAGATGTAAGAATGTATAGACATTTTTAGATGATACTCTTCCACTTCATATTTTTATTTTTGGGTCTCATGTTTAGCTTGATTTCTATATGTTATGCCGCTACTGCTCGATAATTCCCCAATTCCCGGATGAATAAAGTATATCATGTGTTATTTGAGTTTGTCCAAATGAATTGATGCTCTGTGAAAACAGGGCTTTCGCTGTATAATGAAAATGTATTATCGGCACACCATCACTTTGTTCCTGGTGTACTTTTAATACACGTAACTGCCGTATGCATGTATCAGTTAAATATCAGCTAACGTTCTTACAGTGTGAAAGACTTCCATTTTAAATACATTAATGATGAAACTATATAAAAATGATTTCAGTGTAGTCTGAAAAGTTATTTGAGTAATTTAATTGAAAGTTTTATAATGTATTGATTACATTTTTATGTAAAATGTCACAAAGTAAAGGCTTCATGATAAGAAACACTGCACAAAAAGATGCGTATTTGTTTTGTCAATGTTGTTAAATCTGACTATACCAGATATTCTTTTGATTATTTGACTCCATTCTGATTTCTGTTTCAAATGAACAATCCTTTATAATTTCAGCACATAGTCTCTTGCAACTAGGTCCTCCAAATGCAAACCGTTAATGCTATAAAATAATAACTTGGGTGACATTCGTAAGCGGGGCTGGTAAACAACTTAGCAGGTTTTTAACCACTGAAATTAGACCCCTGATAAACTTCATACTATCCGTCCTCTTTACCCAACACAGATTCAAAGTCCATCCATTTTCTGACCCGCTTAATCCCTCATGGGGTGGCTGGTGCCTATCTCCAGCATTCACTGGGCAAGAGGCGGGGGTACACCCTGGACAGGTCAGCAGTCTGTCGCAGGGCAACACAGAGACAAACAGGACAAACAACCATTCACGCACAAGGAGAATTTAGAGAGGCTAATTAACCTAACAGTCATGTTTTTGGACTGTGGGAGGAAGCCGGAGTAGATTCAAAGTCTGATAAGCAATAAAATATTTTTCTGCAAGATTACCCTAAAGGAGTAATAACCGGCGGGTTTTTATAGCATATATGCCGTAAAGTGACACACACACCCTGACCTATTTGACACCTTAGCCCATAGCCCAGAAAAAAGTGAGTGCCTCATTTTACATTCAAGTCCTCACCTTACTAGTAAAATTAGCAAAAAATTTTGTCGCTCAGCTGCAAGTACAGGGAGGCTAAAGTTACTATCCACACTCGTATTGTATGTTGGGTTCTTACAACTACAAAATACAACTTTAGAAAGAAAAAAAAAAGACTCAGATTTTCAGGTTTTAATTTGATATTTTTCCATAAATCGACGTACGATACAATTTTACTAACACTATCAATCTGGCTGAAGCCCTACATGAACGTAGGCCTATTCATTTGTTGTTGTTAAGCGTGAACTGCACTGATTTTTCCTCAATCCGGCGCTGCTCTGTAAAGACGGTGAATAATCAACAGTCCTGGGGGATTGTGATCCCTTTCATCCGTACTTCAGAGCCTAAATGCTGAAAATATGCTAACTTTACAGGTTAAAATCTCTTAAAAAGTCAGAAGATTGGTACCGTTGGCATTTCTGTGGTGAAGCTCAAAGTGGACGTTCAAGCTTCATTTGATTAAACATTTACGCCAATGATTTGTAGATTTTATCAAAGCGGTTGAATGCAAACTCTATAAAACAGCGGCGTTCACAGAGGGTTGCTGGGTCTAGTTGTGTTTGTAAATTAGATGAAAACTAAGAGAAACTTCCATCCTCCACAAAACTCCACCTTTAGTTCAGGGTTCATCCTTAAAACTCTGCCTTCCTACCAGGGGTCCGTTTCTACCCACTTTTAGCCCCGGATCCTGCAGCGGAGATGTAGCTTTAGGGGGTTTTACAACACTGGTTTAGCTGTTAGAGAGTCTGGTGTTCTGCGGCTGCCTTTGATTTCACAACAAAATCCAACAATTTTGTGTTTGTCAGCAGTTTTGTCGAGTAAAAGAAGAAGTTTAGACAATTACTGCCATCATTCAACAAGAAAAAGCCACTTCCAAACCCGTTGATTTGACCTAAGCTCCCCCCAACTAAATATGACCCCGGATAGAAAGCCCCAGCCTTCTCTAGTCGTACACAAAAGCAAGACCTCAAATCTGAATTCACAACAAGCAGCAACGGAAACACATTTTGTGTTTTTGTATAAAGTAAGTATTTCACTCTTTTTAGTTACAGTTAGAAAAAAGAAAGAAATAATGAAACCACCTTCCAAGCAAGAATCACTGAAATTTAAAGCTAGATGTATGAAACAACAACTTTAACACAGATGATAAACTCTACATTCAAAGCCAACTTAACTGGACACAACTTGACTGAAGAAATGCACACAGAAACGTGGGCAAATAGGAAATTATTGTATATATCGCATTTTACAATACCATAACTCTTATTTTAAGCAAGTTTGAATGACCAGTTATCATCATCAAGTAATTTACCTTGCAAACATTTATATGTAAAGAGCACAATACGTGTTGAGCATGTGCTGCTGTGCAGGTTGGTGTAGGTGACAACATCTGAACACCTGAGCTTCATCTGAAATGATTAAAAAACTAACTTTGAACTAATGCCGGTCATCTGTGTCACAGAGCAGAGTCTGAGTGAGATTTGTTGCTAATTCGTATTTTACGAGGAATTTGTTTTGGCAATACAGCGAACAAACGTAGAAGTAGCGTGAACAATACAAAACGAATCAAAGCTGTATAGGCAAGAACACCTATTTGCAGAGGAAGAAATGACCGATGTTTACACACTCATTATTCCGAGTTTGTGTTGCATTGCAACAGATTGAGATCGTTGGGATTCAAGACAGACAGAAAAAAACTATGTGGAAAAGCTGCCACCACCATGTTTCACAGTGGGCATGGTGCATACAGAATGCGGTGTTAGTTTTCCAGCCCACCAGTTTTTCAGTGTTAGTCTGATCAGGCCAGTGTCACACTTTAAATGGGACTAAAGACTCTTTCAATATATAATATGTCATAAAGGTCGGATTTGCAGTGTAGGATGTGCCCGGGAAACCTCCAAATAAAGGCCCTTTAAAGGCATCTGGATCAGACATTTAAATTACCCCAGTTGACTCCTCTCCTCTATCTGTAAAAATCAGACATTTGACTTCTGAGTAAAGATGGAAGGTAGCATAGGTCTGGTTTACTAAGGCCACAAGCACTTATGTGCAAATGAAGGATAAGCTTACTCTGCCATTTCATATCTTTTACAGTGTTATTTCTAAAGGCAGATAACCCTGAAAAATCACCTCTGGATTTTTATTTTGCGATTGTCTCAAAAAGAATTTAGAAATTGAAAGGTATAAGAGGCAAAGGCAATTTGGATAAGCAAGAACCATATATAAATAGAAATGTACAATGGATGCAAAGGCATTTGTACTACTTGAACTGTTTTGCATTTTGTCAAATTATGATTACAAATGTCAGTGTATTTCATTGGTATTTTATGACATTGACTCGTACAAAGTAGTGCATAATTGTAATGTGGATAGAAAAGAATCTGTGGTTTAAAAAGTGGTTTTCAAATGTAAATCTGAAAAGTGTGGACTGCATTTGTATTCAGGGCCTGATATTCCAAGATAAAAAGAAATGGCTAAATTCTAGTCAACACAAAGCTTATTGTTCAATTGAAATCGGAAAGTGAAGGGCATACCCTTACCAGGACATGGTCGTCAGCCTAAACTGACGGGCTATCACTCGGAGAAACATCTCCTACTTTAAATTTATTTTTCATAACTACCTTGAATGTAGTTAATCACCGGGAATGCAAAAAAAATTAAAGCAAATTAAAACTTTAACAAAGAAATAACCAAAATACCAAGCAAAATGTCTCCCAGGGAGTACAATGTGCCTCATCGATACATAGGTTATTATCTTATTTCAGACTTTTGTTTTCTTTCTGATCCCTTTGGCAATGCAAATTCAGTTATTAATGCTTTTAAATATATACAACGTTCCAAATCTCTACTTTTTAAAAGTGACTTGACTCATAAGTATTTATCAGCACCAGCCATGATTTTAAATTTATGAACTTCTAGTGTCTACCCCTGGAATTCAGCATCGACAACAGTGTCCAAAACAAGATTAGAATTACAATTTTAACCAGTGTTGTGTAGTAACGAAATAAAAATACTTCACTACTGTACTTAAGTATATTTGGAGAAGTTTATACTTTTCTCGGGTATAAATTTTTTTGATAACTTTTACCTCACTATATTTCTGAACTTAATTGCATACTTTTACTCCAATACATTTTCACAAATCTCACTCAACACCTAGTTGCTCCCCCCAACTAAATATAGTTGGGGGGAGCTTAGGTCAAATCAACAGGTTTGGAAGTGGCTTTTTCTTGTTGAATGATGGCAGTAATTGTCTAAACTTCTTCTTTTACTCGACAAAACTGCTGACAAACACAAAACGGTACCAATCTTCTGACTTTTTAAGAGATTTTAACCTGTAAAGTTAGCATATTTTCAGCATTTAGGCTCTGAAGTACGGATGAAAGGGATCACAATCCCCCAGGACTGTTGATTATTCACCGTCTTTACAGAGCAGCGCCGGATTGAGGAAAAATCAGTGCAGTTCACGCTTAACAACAACAAATGAATAGGCCTACGTTCATGTAGGGCTTCAGCCAGATTGATAGTGTTAGTAAAATTGTATCGTACGTCGATTTATGGAAAAATATCAAATTAAAACCTGAAAATCTGAGTCTTTTTTTTTTCTTTCTAAAGTTGTATTTTGTAGTTGTAAGAACCCAACATACAATACGAGTGTGGATAGTAACTTTAGCCTCCCTGTACTTGCAGCTGAGCGACAAAATTTTTTGCTAATTTTACTAGTAAGGTGAGGACTTGAATGTAAAATGAGGCACTCACTTTTTTCTGGGCTATGGGCTAAGGTGTCAAATAGGTCAGGGTGTGTGTGTCACTTTACGGCATATATGCTATAAAAACCCGCCGGTTATTACTCCTTTAGGGTAATCTTGCAGAAAAATATTTTATTGCTTATCAGACTTTGAATCTACTCCGGCTTCCTCCCACAGTCCAAAAACATGACTGTTAGGTTAATTAGCCTCTCTAAATTCTCCTTGTGCGTGAATGGTTGTTTGTCCTGTTTGTCTCTGTGTTGCCCTGCGACAGACTGCTGACCTGTCCAGGGTGTACCCCGCCTCTTGCCCAGTGAATGCTGGAGATAGGCACCAGCCACCCCATGAGGGATTAAGCGGGTCAGAAAATGGATGGACTTTGAATCTGTGTTGGGTAAAGAGGACGGATAGTATGAAGTTTATCAGGGGTCTAATTTCAGTGGTTAAAAACCTGCTAAGTTGTTTACCAGCCCCGCTTACGAATGTCACCCAAGTTATTATTTTATAGCATTAACGGTTTGCATTTGGAGGACCTAGTTGCAAGAGACTATGTGCTGAAATTATAAAGGATTGTTCATTTGAAACAGAAATCAGAATGGAGTCAAATAATCAAAAGAATATCTGGTATAGTCAGATTTAACAACATTGACAAAACAAATACGCATCTTTTTGTGCAGTGTTTCTTATCATGAAGCCTTTACTTTGTGACATTTTACATAAAAATGTAATCAATACATTATAAAACTTTCAATTAAATTACTCAAATAACTTTTCAGACTACACTGAAATCATTTTTATATAGTTTCATCATTAATGTATTTAAAATGGAAGTCTTTCACACTGTAAGAACGTTAGCTGATATTTAACTGATACATGCATACGGCAGTTACGTGTATTAAAAGTACACCAGGAACAAAGTGATGGTGTGCCGATAATACATTTTCATTATACAGCGAAAGCCCTGTTTTCACAGAGCATCAATTCATTTGGACAAACTCAAATAACACATGATATACTTTATTCATCCGGGAATTGGGGAATTATCGAGCAGTAGCGGCATAACATATAGAAATCAAGCTAAACATGAGACCCAAAAATAAAAATATGAAGTGGAAGAGTATCATCTAAAAATGTCTATACATTCTTACATCTTATAGTTAAATCCATTTTGCTCTTAGCAGCCCCGTATTACTGACCTACTCAGTTAATGCTTTTAGCTAAGAAAAGACCTTGATGATTCTTTAGAGGATCCAAAGATAAATTGAACGTCTGTAACAGACTATGGGTTTACCGAAATATATAAATAAAAGGTGAGATATTAAAAAAAAACTTTTGGGGTGTAATAGTGTGTGACTTTAATTTTTAGAAAAAGAAGAAGAAAGAACATTTTAGCTGCTCCTTTGAAGAAATATTTCATTTAAGATACAAAATTAGAGATTAGTGAGAAAAACTGATTTATTGGTTATACACACTTTGGAATCCTGAGAAAAAGCATTCAATGTTTAGAAACCTAGTAGGAGAAAGGTTAAATTAGTCAAGATCTGATGAATTAGAACCATATTGTTACAATTTACTTTTGTTTATTTTTATTTAAACGCAATGAATTTTAACGTGCTATCATGGTGAAGCTGACTGCTTTAAGGATGGTAATAGTGGACTTTCTATGTTTTATTCAGTAAACCAGATTTAGAAACCAATCTCTGAAACAGATATGCCGAAATCCTTGGCTCCAAAAAAAACAACAACAAAGAAACAAAACGATACACAGGTAGATTTAATTTACTAATAAATAAGATAGTATTCAAAACCTCTGGAAGTTTTTCACATTTTGTCATGTTACAACCACAACCTTTAATGCATTGTTTGACCCCAAACCCTGCTGCAGTGCTTGTTTCCAAAAGGCTAAAGCTTAGACTCTTCTGACCGAAGCACACAGTTCCAGTCTAAGTCCCAGAACAGTTAGGTTTTCAGTTTGTGATGGTTGCACAGAGTAGGCTTTTTTTTTCCTACCCTGACTCCCAAGAAGCTGGTTGACGTCTTTTAGAATTTATGGACATATCGATAATAAGACCCATCTTCTGTTCAGCCAAGGTTAAACATTTTACTCAAAAAATGTTGTAAAAATTCAGAAACAAAGAATTCTGTTAAACAAGAAAACTATGTTTTAGTATGTGAAGTGTTATATTAATCAACAGTGAGGTAAAATGAGAAGCCCGTGATATCTGCAGCAGATAAGTTCAACTTCATGGAAGTTTGACATAATCAACATCTTGTATTATGTCTTTTCAATTGTGACATTTACAGCAGACCTTGTTAAAACATTTAGCTTTTTCATGATGATAGCTTGTGTTAGTTTTCATATTTAATGCAGTTTCTTCATTAAACTCCACAACTGTTTTTCAGCCATTCCTCATAAATTACTTTCATCCATATAACCTTTTTCTCTGTTTTGTTTTTTAACCTATGTGAGGCAGAACTGAAAAGTGCTTTACAAATAAAGTGTATTTGGTTGATACTGCAGGACAGAGATTAACATTTTAACAGAAACCCACTTCCAAAAGAGCCACCCTTTTAATGTATACTTTATTGAGGAATAGGATATTTGTGCAAAATTGAATGAAGAACAAGAAACAGCAGTAAGCACCAAAAAGTTCAATCATTTTTCATTTTTACAATGCTTAATTTTATACTGAGCCTTGATGGTAACAAAAAAGTTATAATAAAGGGGAGATAAACATTTCACACATAAATGTCTTTGTCACAGTGTGCTGAAGAGAGACAGTTTTCCTTATTGCAAATCTCTTTGTAGCCTTCTGTCTGGGTTAGACCGCTTACTGTTTTTTGGGGGCAAAAACAGAAGAATAAAATCATTGTTTTAAAAAAAAAGCATTACTCCAATAAACACTAGTAAATATTTTACCGTCAATTGGGTTGTAGAGGAGGCAGTATTCATGGGAAGGGTTCGATTCTTGGATTTTGTGGTAGAAATGCCCTTTTAAAACACACAGTGTTGTAAAACGTTTCAATGTAGAAAAGCAAACCAACCCTAATTTTGCAAAAACGTTTTTGCTGCCGTTGGGCGAAAGAAAAAGCAGATTTCTGTAACTTTACCCGGACTGAGGGAGGTGTGCTTTACTTCAAGTTCTTCTGAGGAACCAAACAAGGAACCCCACAGAAAGAACACGCAAACCACTTATTTTTCATAAGCTATCCATTACAAGGAATATATTGCTAGCTCAGTGTTTCCTCACCTTATAGAACGTTCCCATTTAAAAACCCTAAAAGAATAAAAAGAAAATGGTTAAAACAACATATTAGTATCTTTAAATACTTTAGATACTCTATCTTTATGAAAGTAAATCCTACCGTAGTTCAACGGTGTTAAAAGTACATTTTCTTGCTCCACACCTGTGAGGTCTGAAAAATAATTAAACATATATTGTTACACCGCCGAAAAGCGTAAGGGGGGATTCCCCAAGGAAGATTACTACGGTATCACATGATCAGTAGCATCATAGAGAGGATTCCCCCACCGTATATTCAACATATAACTTAAAAATCGTTAGAATATATTCATTAGAACTTACCAAAGAAGCGTATCCCATGTTGTAGGTTGGGGCCTGCGTTCTGACCCGCGGCATGGATGTGAGCGTTAGTGAGGACCGAAGCAGAAGACGCTTGTGACATGTTTTGTAGGAGTCACCGTGCATGCATTCAGTTAGGTGGGAAGAGGGCCTTATATATACATTATTGATAATACAGGCATTGTGTTTGTCCGCGTGATGGGGATTTTTAGGATACGTAAAGGCGTGAAATACAACATCCTGTCGATTTTTTTTGTGACAGGGTGTCCTATTTATAAATACTAAGCATGACGGCGCGAGGGTTGTAGAGAAAGACACAGTTTTTGTGTTGAGGGGTCAGATGATTGAGAGAAAGCGAGATCTCCCCCCTTGTGTCTCCTCCCGCGCGGCGCTTCGAACAGGTTGAGTATTATTTTAACTGCTTACTGACCGAGTGAACTTATGACCCTCAAACTGACAGGGACCTGTAGAGTGTATGGACTTATTATGTTGTAAGCTGCAACTGGTAAGCGGTCAGTAACGCTTGCTGTTTACAGGGAGAGCTGAGGGGTTGCATCGCAGGATTCTGGGCTGAGCGAGAACCCTGAGCTTTTTATTTACAGATTCCGGATGGGGAAGCTTATGCGTCTAAACGCTTTATATAGTTTTATTTTTAATCTTTATTTTGAAACTTTAAGTATTCAGAGTCTGACTGCTTTTACGGCTGAAACAAAGACTGATTTCCTCCCACCTTAAAGATTGGGTGTGCGTAACGGAATTAAATAATTCAAAATAATCATAATAATACTAATAAAAAGATTGGGTATGTATACCGGAGTTAAATAATTATAAATAACTTTAAATGATTACAATAATACTACTAAATAAGGTTGGGTATGCGTAACAGAATTAAATAATTACAATAATATCAATGATAGTAGTAATAATATTATTAATGATATGAATATAAATGAAAATAATAATAATACAATTAATAAAAGAATAATTAATTTAATAATGATTAATGTGGGGGGTGTCACATGAGGGGTCACGTGGTGGGGTCATATGGAGGTCACGGTAGGGGTCAATGATAGGGTGTCACATGAGGGTCACGAGCGGGGTCACGTGACGATCATGTGAGTAGGGTCACCTAAAAGGTCAATTAAAAAATAAGCCCCGCCCCTTTTTAATCGCCCCGCCCACTTTTAATCCATCAAAATCGGATTAAAAAGTGACATGAGGTATACCCCTTATGTCTCTCGCATGGCATCAGAAAAGCTCAGTTCAAGGCGATGTACCATGCAGAGGATGCCAATGATATAGGTCTTGTTGCCCTTCAGCTTGCTGACAACAAAATTTTTGGATCCGGTCATCACTGAAGCTCCATCAGTTCCTAGAGCGACCAACTTGCTCCCCCAGTCATCACTCACTTCATCCATAATGGCACAGATGGCTTGGCTTATGTGTGATGCGTCTGCCTTCTCCACCGACTTGTTGTCTACAAACTTTGATTAAATTTTGCTCAGGTGAATGAATCTGACATAAACTAACTCCTCCTCCTTCACAGAACTGTGGGTGGAGCCATCTGTGGTAATGGAGAGAAATTTTGTGTTTTTAAGATTCTCTTTGATTTTTTTTTCTCTCCACTTCTGCTATGTAGTTCATAAACACTTTGGCCTGCTTTCCATTCCTGTATGTTGATCCCACAGCAATGCCTTTTTGTTCATCCAAACTGCAGAAAAGAACAAAAAGTCTAATTAATTAAAAATAAATATACAATTATATGTTGTTCAATTCAACTGGTAGCTTTGCATTTCTATTGAAAATTATACTTTGTATAGTGTAGTAACTGTATTAACCTGAATAAGATGAGTCTGGTTAAGAACACCTTGCACATTATTCTTTATAAAACAAAACAAACTATATTCAGGTCAAAATGGTAATAAGCCACCTCTCTGAATGTTATTAAATATGATTTTTGAAGAAGCAAGTTTTACTTACTCACACATCCACTCGAAGTCAGAAAATGGCCTCGCTTTCTTGCCAATGTACGGTGCAAAACAATATTTTCATCTAGGTGCTTGTTTGCTCCAACATGGCCATTAGCGCAGTCACTGAGGGGGTCTTGAGTAGAGGCTCAGATTGAACACGACACACAGACCGTGTGGCATTCACTCTGTTTGTGTTCACGGATGGTCTCCAGCTTTATTGTTTTATTGCCCAAATCAAACGAGTTGTTTCTGTTCTTATCTATGGCATACTGGCGACACGCGGAACAGCTAATTAGCATAGCCTCGTAATCATAGTGCAGCAAGTTTCTTACAACACCGCCATCTCCAAACCCCCACTTTTTACTAAACTTTCTGGTTGGGGGTCCGGCTTGCTTATCCTCCAGATCGCAGTGTTTTCTTTTGGAAGGCTGACTCACTCCTTCTAAATACCGCCACATAATCCCCCTAGGTAACTGACAGTGAGCTAAAAGCTAGTTGTTGGCAAACGGAAATGACGTAGTTGCGTTCTCGAGCCACGTGTGAGTGTGTACATGCGCCGCGCGTGTCATATGAGGTGACAGCAGAGGAACATGAAGAAGCATCCTCCAAAATGATGACCGAAAACACGACTTATATGGAACAAATATTTACTCGGCATGTGGCAGCTATCGCTCTGAAATGTACTCGCCAAACACATTTGGCGTCTGGCGAGTGTTAATTTTGGACTCTGCTTATCATGAATGGCATATGAATTTAAAGCCCCAATTTGTAAGATTTTCACACTGGTGCACCATCAAGTAGTGCACTAAATGAATTACAAAAGACTTTGTCATTAAGCAAGTAATAACTACTCCAGAAGCCGGGGAGTGTCATAAATGTGATAATGTAAACATGTCCTAAATGTATTTGGTACCAAGCTACTGATAATAGCTATGGTTATTGTATGAAATGGTTTTTGGCACTGTTGCCTAATCCGCTAATTTTTTTCTAAAGTTGCTTGTAAATTCCGTTTTTTTTGGGCTCGTTTCTGAATGTGCTGTCGCTTATTTGAGGTCTGAAATAAGAGTCTATATAAATATGAATTAGTGACCCGCTTGTGCTGTTACACTACAAACAGTGAACGAGGCTGCTGATATCCCTCCGCCCCTCTGCATGCACACATACTACCTGAAGGGGACAGAGAGATGAACAAACTAGCCGTCTTTGCTGCTATACACTGCCCTGTTTATAACAAAGCCAAAATAAACTTCACTGTTATATTGAATTAACTTACCTATCCAGCATAAAGCCTGCAACCTCTGCACCCATTTTATGTCCCCGCTCCCTCATTAATTATCTCCACCTGATAATAATAGCCAATATAGCCTCTCATTTTCTCTTGGTTATTACTTCATTTTCTTTTCTTGGTTACTTTCCATCTCATGGGCAAAAAGTATGGCTGGCCCTGCATTTTAACAAAAAACAGCAAATGGCTACTGAAATCAGAAATAGTGACGCAACATGCTGTCTCCAAGTTGGTGCACCAACACCTATGTATTTATAAACTATTAGTTCTAAGTTATGAGAAGGCTCGTAACTTTGACATTATTAGACTTTGCCTGAATATGTATTTATAAAAGCAATACTTGATTTTTCCTAAATAAAAGCCAAATTACTTAAGCACTGTCCCTTTAAGAGACATCTCATTCATAATCCCAAGGGTTCAATATGACATTGGTCCACCGTTTGCAACTATAACAGCTTCGGCACAAGATTTTTTGGGGGAACTTTTGGCCATTTTTCCAGAGGCAATAAAGAGGCATTCAAATGTGTTTAGACAAGAACAGGTGAGTCAAAATAGTTTTACACGCAACTGAAGTGATGATGGAGATCATACAAAAATCGAGCTCAGTTGGCTAATCAAAAAAACCATCCATAGATTACTTGACAATAAAAATAACGGGTACTTGCAGCCCTACGCTACAGTGAATTGAATTAAATTGAATTGTTTTTTTTGTCCCCCACGGGGAAAATTACGTTTCAGTGCAACCCAGCAAGGAAAAGACATACATGGGAGACAGGTTCACTGAGGCCATGCTGCCTTTTACAGAGTATAGAAAAGGAATACACTGGGATGGTTGAGGGAAAAAAAGGAGTACATTTCTCATACTGTCTCTTAGGGGAGACAGAATGCAGGTAAAAAAAAAAACGACACACAAAAAAAACATACAAAGGCATAATGTACACAGCGAAGGCAGTGAGTCATAGGAGGGTCTATTCATAGCCATGTTCATGTGTATGTATGCGTCAGTCAGTGTAGGCCTATGACTGACCAGTAGCCCCCCCCCCAACCATCGTCTCAGATGGTATGTTATCAGCAGACAAGTGAAGCACTTGCTGCAGGTCACAGGTGTCATGAATGGGTGCATGCGGGGCTTAGAGTATCTTGTTTGCATAACCCAGTAGAGTTTGAGATAAAATCAGCCTCCAATGCCGGCATCGGGCAGCCAAATTTAATAACGAGTAGATTGTTTTGTCTCAGGGTGAGTGTGAAATTTCTATCAGCCTTCAAGTTTTTGCTCGTCCTCTTCATGACCCTCCCAAACAGCCCGATTTGTTGGTCTTTCACTGTAAAATGAGCTAGAACTTCTGCAAGGTCTTTTCCATTTCAACATTGAGTTCAGACCAGAGCCGGCATATGATGCTGTGTCAGGATCGCATCCAGCTTGCGGTTTTGCTTCCAAAGCGTTTGAGTCTGGGTGATCACAGCTCAATTTAAACCTACACACCCTCCCTGCAGCCTTACCTAGGCCAGAACTGCCGCCGAGATCTTCCAAATTTGCTGATATGCCAGGTAACCCCCAGCTCCAATAAGCAGAAATCCTGTTATAAATCCGATGTATGCATCTTCCATGTCCTCAATGGACAAAATAGACAGACACACCATTTTCTAACTTCCCCAAGAATACAGTTTGTATCTGGCTGCATGTGTCCCCTTGGAACAGCTGGGCTCCCCTCCACCTGGTCTTCTTGTTGAGAAAATGTGATCAATTGCACTGAGTGACCCAGTAACCAGATCCATAGTTTGTGATTTGGATGATTTCCAGAAAAAGGCTCTGAGAGAGTTAAGCGGCATACAGACAAGAGAGCACAACCAGGAGAGGTTCGGGGAGGAGAGGTGCAGAGAAGTGTCCCAGTAGAGAAGGAGCGTATGCGCGTGTGTGTGTGTGTGTGTGTGTGTGTGTGTGTGTGCGCGCGTGCGAGTACATTGAACTTTTTTATGTAATGCCCATCTTTAACATGCATGAAGTGCTTTCTAATTCAGGTGTTTGACTGAGATAGGAAGATGTCAAAAGGCACTTAATGCAATGTGAGTATGATGATGATGATGATGATGATGATGATATTGATAGAGTGACCATTTTATTAATTTTTATGTTTTTCCTTGGCTGGTAAGAGTGCCATCTGGCTTACACTAATTTGCTCTAGATCTTCCCTTACAATTATTGAAATTAGATTATATTACCATATAAAGAACTTGTTGTCTTCTGTCCAGAGCAGAGTGTGCTTATTTAGTTTTGTTTTTTATTAATATTAATATTATTGTTATTATTTATTTTTTACAGTGGCCCAATTGAGAAGAGTTAAAAAGCCTGATGGAGAAATTAAGCCTTATTCCTCAATGGAAAGAGAAGGTAAACTATTGTTTCAATTTAGTTTAAAAGTTGGCTAAAAACAAACTTATTATAATACTTTTGGGATCACTTGAATGCTGTTCTATGGGTGTCAATAAAGTAACTTTAGTAATTCAAGGACATGTAAAGCAAAACTGTAAAGAAATTATGGATGGGTTTGATATGTGCCTAATAAACACTTAGTCACCCAGACATTATTCAGACAAAAAAGCCTTAGTATTCTAAAGCAAACAGCAATACTGAACTAAATCTTTTAAATTCATCTCATCTTTATACTAATTTTACTTATTCTGTGTTACACAGACGACAACTCTTACCAGTTTAGCTAAGTTGTTTAAGCATTTACAAAGGAAATCGGTGCATATAATTTCTAAAAGACCACAACTAAGAGACTCCGCTCTAAAACCATGGTTATTATTTCAAAACTAAATTGATCATAATCATTTCTAAACATACTTTAAAAAATATTTTAATTAATAAATCAATAAATCAAACATTTAAATAAAGAATACTTTATATCCCCAAAGTGCTGTACAGGTCCGTAAATGTTGTAGAAGACAAACAAAACAGAAACAACAATAAATGACCATTGACAAAAGCTAAATAACAGTAAATAGCAAAAATAAAAGACTAACAATAAGCCTGTTTAACTGGACTTAAAGCCAAATTAAAAAGATAGGTTTTTAAAGGGGATTTAAAATAATTCAAGGTGTTAGATTACAGGTATGTATTAAACCATTAAAACTGAAACTGTAAAATAAGATAAATAAAAACTAAATTCAGGTCAAAAGTAACCGGAACGTATAGTTACAAAGTATTAAACAGAGGAAGGGTATTTTATGTAACCTTCCACACACACTGGCAAAATGGCAGCAGTGTGTGTGACTTGCCGTCTCTCCCTGTCAACATTGTGTTGGTGTTGTTTTTGTCAATCATCGCTAATGTCAGTTCACTGCTTGTGTGTGATTGCCAAACACTGTTGGATCTTCACCTTTCTGCCAAGGATTTGGTAATTATCAACAATGATTATGATGTTCATACAAAGTTCCAACCATTTTGCTCCCCTGGTTGGATACCTGCTCACCTTTGCCGTACCCTTGTTCCACCTCCTCAGTGTAAACGCAGGCGACGCCGTTGTGTAACGGAGACATAGTAGGGTACCGGTGAGTCAACGTCTCTTAATGAACTGTCACCACCGAATTGCTGCTATTTTAATTCCCCGCGTCTGTCGTGTTGAAAAGGAGAAGGAATAGTAGTGTTTTTTAAAAGCGCACTTATGAGGGTTTTTAGTGATATACTTTTGTCAAAAGACTCTGGAAAGTTTGTTGTTTTAGTGCTTTTAGATTTGTCCGCTGCATTTGATGCTGTTTATCAAAATATTTTAATCTCGTCTTGAACGCTGTGTAGGCATTAGGGGTGTCGCCCTTGATTGGTTTCGGTTCTACCTAAGTGGTCTAGAATTGGTGACGGCGGCGTTTCAGCCCCCTCTTTCGATTTTAGCCAACCTTGTGGTTCAAATTTCATCTACACTAACGTGTTGACCTCCCTTAGTCTATTGTTAAGCTATATTTGGTGAGGGCAGCGTTTTTGCCCCCTCTCCCAGGTCTTGCCGACCTTTTGGTCCGATTAAAGGTAACGGTGTTACCATTTCTGGATTTGTGGTCTATAATTGGTGACGGCAGCGGTTTCATCCCTTCTCCCGATTTTAGCCAACCTTGTTGTTTAAGTTGTATTCCAGCTGAAGGTGTTTTTCTCTCCTGGTTTATTGTGAAGCTATAATTGAGGACACAGGGTTTTGGCATCCTCTCCCAGTTTTAGCCAAGGGTCTAAGTTTGACCAGCAATAACCCCATTGATGTTGTCCGTCCGTCCGTTTTCTTCCGCTTATCCGGGGTCGGGTCACGGGGCAGCTTCAGTAGGGAGGCCAAGACGTCCCTCTCCCCGGCCACTTGGCCACCCTATCTCTAAGGGAGAGCCCAGACACACTACGGAGAAAACTCATTTCGGCCGCTTGTATCCGGGATCTCGTTCTTTCGGGCACGACCCAAAGCTCGTGACCATAGATGAGGGTAGGAACGTAGATCGACCGGTAAATCGAGAGCTTCGGCTTTTGGCTCAGCTCTCTCTTCACCTCAACGGATCGGTACAGTGCCCGCTTCACAGCAGACGCCACACCAATCCGCCTGTCTATCTCCCGCTCCATCTTCCCCTCATTCGTAAAAAAGACCCGAAGATACTTGAACTCCTCCACTAGGGGCAGCACATCCTCCCCAACCCGGAGGAGGCACTCTACCCTTTTCCGTTTCAAGACCATGGTCTCGGATTTGGAGGCACTGATTTTCATCCCGGCCGCTTCACACTCGGCTGCGAACCGCTCTAGTGAGAGCTGTAGATCACGCCCTGATGGACCCAATAGGACCACGTAATCCGCGAATAGCCACCAAAACGGATCCCCTCAACACCTTTGCCTTCGCCTAGAAATTCTGTCCATAAAAGTTATGAACAGAATCGGTGACAAAGGGCAACCTTGGCGGAGTCCAACTCTCACCGGAAACGAGTCCGACTTACTGCTGGCAATGCGGACCAGACTCTGACACCGGTCATATAGAGACCTGACAGCCCTTATTAAAGGGCCCGGTATTCCATACTCCCGGAGTACCAACCACAGGATCCCTCGGGGGACACAGTCGAATGCCTTCTCCAGATCCACAAAGCACATGTAGACTGGTTGGGCAAACTCCCATGCCCCCTCCAGGATCCTGCTGAGGGTGTAGAGCTGATCCAGTGTTCCACGGCCAGGACGAAAACCCCACTGCTCTTCCTGAATCCGAGATTCGACTATACGACGGACCCTTCTTTCCAGAACCCCTGAATAGACCTTACCAGGGAGGCTTAAGAGTGTGATTCCCCTGTAGTTGGAACACACCCTCCGGTCCCCCTTTTTAAATAGGGGGACCACCACCCCAGTCTGCCAATCCAGGGGAACTGCCCCCGATGTCCACGCAATGCTGCAGAGCCGCGTTAACCAACACAACCCCACAACATCCAGAGCCTTAAGGTACTCAGGGCGAATCTCATCCACCCCCAAGGCCTTGCCACCGAGGAGCTTTTTAACAACCTCAGCAACCTCAGCACCAGAGATGGGAGAACCCGACCCAGAGTCCTCAGGCTCTGCTTCCGCAATGGAAGACGTGTTGGTGGGATTAAGGAGATCTTTGAAGTTTTCCGCCCACCGACACACAACGTCCCAGGTCGAGGTCAGCAGCACACCACCCCAACTATAAACAGTGTTGGTACCGCACTGCTTCCCCCTCCTGAGACGCCGGATAGTGGACCACAATCGCTTCGAAGCCGTACGGAAGTCTTTCTCCATGCCCTCTTTGAACTCTTCCCATGCCCGAGTTTTTGCCTCGGCGACCAGCCGAGCCACCTGTCGCTTCGATTGCTGGAGTCCCACAGGCCAATAAAGCCCGGTAGGACTCCTTCTTCAGCTTGACGGCTTCCCTCACCGCTGGTGTCCACCAGCGTGTTCAAGGGTTGCCGCCGCGACATGCACCGACAACCTTGCGGCCACAGCTCCGGCTAGCCGCTTCAATAATAGAGGCGCGGAACATGGTCCATTCAGACTCAATGTCCCCCGCCTCCCTCGGGACGTGTTCAAAGCTCTCCTGGAGGTGGGAGTTAAAGCCCCGTCTCACAGGGGACTCTGCAAGACGTTCCCAGCAAACCCTCACAATACGTTTGGGCCTGCCAGGTCTGACCGGCTTCCTCCCCCACCATCAGAGCCAACTCACCACCAGGTAGTGGTCGGTGGAGAGCTCCGCCCCTCTCTCCACCCGAGCGTCCAGGACATGCGGCCGCAGATCAGATGAAATGACAACAAAGTTGACCGTTGAACGGCCTAGGATGTCCTGGTGCCAAGAGCACATCTGGACACCCTTATGCCTGAACATGGTGTTCGTGATGGACAATCCATGACGAGCACAGACGTCCAACAACAGAACACCACTCGAGTTCAGATCAGGTGGGCCATTCCTCCCAACCACACCGCTCCAGGTCCCACTGTCATTGCCCACATGAGCATTGAAGTCCCCCAGCAAAACAAGGGAGTGCCCAGGAGGGGCACTCTCCAGTACCCCTTCCAAGGACTCCAAAAAGGGTGGGTAATCTGAACTGCTGTTTGGTGCATAAGCAAAAACAACAGTCAGAACCCGTCCCCCCACACGAATGCAGAGGGAGGCCACCCTCTCGTTCACCGGGGAGAACCCCAATGTGCAGGCACCGAGATGAGGGGCAACAAGTATGCCCACCCCAGCTCGGAGCCTCTCACCAGGGGCAGCTCCAGAGTGGAAGAATGTCCAGCCCCTCTCGAGGAGACTGGTTCCAGAGCCAGAGCCGTGCGTCGAGGTGAGTCCGACTATCTCTAGTCGGAACCTCTCAACCTCGCGCACTAGCTCAGGCTCCTACACAACATCCATCGATGTTGTGTAAAGCTATAATTGATGACGCCAATGGTTTTGCCCTTCTCCCGATTTTGGCTGACTTGGTCTAAGTTTGTTTGCAGCTAACTGTGTTAGCCTCTCTAATTTAATTTGGGTTTAGGTTTAACCCTTATTTACACTGCTGGTTGAACATGGATGGCTCCCACTGTTGTATGGATTATGGGGCCACGGTCATGACGGTCAGGTCATGACCGTCATCCAGGCAGATGACGGTCATGACCTGTGACCTGCCTGCCTTGGACATGATCATCTTTTGGAGGCGCTTTCAGAGAATCCCTGCATGAACTGCAGTTTACATGCCCCATGCTGTTAGGGTAGCTCGGTTGTCCCAGTTGTACCCTCAGTGTTCTAGACACAGACGGGAAGCCCCTTCTAAGAGAAAGGCTGGCAAGGGCCTTTCCGCAAGAGTTGAGAATTTGTCTGCAGAATTGGCAGAAATTAGATCTCTTTTTTTTTAGGAACGTCATTCAGAGGCCTCGGTTGCACTGGCTAGGCCTTCTTCTCTACCCGTGCCTGACTTCTCTGCAAAGGATGATGTTTTGTCTTTGGCTGCATCTGCCTCTTACTTTTTCAGGCACGGATGGACTCCTACTTCCTTTTTCTGTCCCTCCATCAGAGTGCCTGAGGGCGTTGCACGCTTGTTGACGGTACCCAAGAGTCTTTTCACACCTCTCCAAAGGTAGTCGTGTGTTGCTGGCTATGCATGACTCGGCCAGGGCAGGCTTGGATCGCATGCCTATGGTAAAAACTGTTGTTTCCTCCCTTATTGCGTCACCAAATGAAGCTCTGTGTCCTGATGTACGGTGCCCACAAACTCAATTCCGTGTTACGGACGACCTCCTCTTCAGGGCTTACAATGCGGGAACGCGTGCTGACTGCCTTGGCATTTCCTTGGTGCACCTCATGTTTGCTCTCTCTGCATCCATTCAGGATGCTGGTGGGGCAATTGCAGCAGCTGGGTTTAGTGATGCAGGCTTAGAGGCCTTTGCACTGATGACCAGAGAGCTTTGGCGCCTGATGTCATTCCTTGTTCAAGCCTGTGAACAGGTCTGGCTGGCACAGTGTACTCTGACTGAAACATGTCGGAGCTTTCCGTAGTGTTCCTATGGTGCCAGGAAAGTTGTTTGGTTCAGTTGCCGTGGAAGCGCTGGAACAGACCGTTTAGACATGGCAGACTAGAGAGCAGCTTTCAGGCCTGGGCAGGGGTATGCCACCACCCCTTCAAGTCGTCCATCAGCGGGCCCCAGTGTTTGGCTGCCTGCGGGTTTTGGTAGGTCTGGTGTTGTCTGTCCTCGGGATGTAAGGCAGAGACCTGGCAGGGCCTTTCGTCAGTCAGTCTGCCACCCAACCAGGAAGACCACTCACGCCCCCCTCCCCCAGGGCCCCTATGGGCCGTGTGGAAAGAAGGTAATGTCACCTGGCTGTTGGATATTTTTCCCATCAGCTGCACAGTTACTCTGCTGCTCATGATGTGGACCCATGGGTGGTTGCCACTTTGACCTATGGTTACAGACTATAGTTCCAACTGCAGCCTCACATCTCACACCAGGTCAAGATGACTGTAATCACCAACCTGGTGAAAGCCCGAGCCCTAGACCAGGAGCTTTCTGTGCTCCTGGCCATGGGAGCAATCGAGGCAGTGGTTCCTCTGCAGCAACCGGGGGGGCTATTATTCTACGCACTTCGTCATGCCGAAGAACTCAGGCGGGTTTCATCCCATTCTGAATCTGAGGGGACTCAATTAGTACCTTAAGGTGCTTCCCTTTCACATCCTGACAACATCAGAGGTTCTTCAGGTTGTTGCAAGATGGGATTGGTTCACGTCAATAGATCTGACGGATGCCTACTTTCATGTGCCTAATGCAGCAGAACATCCCCGCTTTCTCAGGTTTGCCTATCAGGATCGCCACTGGCAACTCCGTGTGCTCCTGTTCGGTTTCTCCTATTCCCCCTCTCCCTTTACGCGGTATGCGAAAGCAGGTCCTCCTGTATGCCTTTCTGCCCCTTACTCTGATTTGGCCTACTCCGTACTGACCAATACGTCTGTAGTTTTTTCCCTGCTGTGGAGTCTGTCGCAGCGTCCCATGATGTGTTCAGACCAGGGCACCCTCTAGTCATGGGCAATATGCAAACAGATGGCATCTTTTTTATCAGTGGTGTTTTTCCCGCAATGACAATCCCATTTCCTGCCGGTTGCCCACTGTTTTGGAGTTTCTCCAATCTCTGCTTGATAAGGGCCACTCTCCTTCGATGGTTATAGTATATGTTGCAGCAATTTCATGTTGTCATGCTGCTGTTGTTGGCAGTACTGTGGGGAGCCATAATCTAGTTTATTTTTTCTGTGCAGTGCTCATAGGTTGCATCCACCATTGGTCCCACGGGCTCCAGTTTTGGATCTGCCCTTATGCTTGAAGCTCTGTGCCATCCTTTATTTGAGCCTTTGTTGCAGTCAATCAAGACAGCTTTTTGTCGGCTATTGTTTTAGCCAAGGTTGTTATGGTGGGAAGGTAGTTATGAGGGACTACTGCGTGCTGCTGCATCATGGGCTTCCTCAAGCACGTTCTACAGATTTTACAACATCAACGTGGCCACGCCTCATCCTCTGGGCCAGGTTCTTCCACAAGGATCCTCTGGGTCTTTCCAGTGAGGCATGTGCTCAAGATTCCTTGTGACACAGTTGGTATTAGTCATTCAGTGCTTTCAGCACCTCCCTCTGGCGGTCATGAGGGATGAAATAGAACGATAGTAACTATGGTTCTATGAATTCCTGATGACTGCCTGAGCTTCTCTGTCCCTCAGAATCCTTGCGTTCGCGACACATTTCTGTAGGAACAGAGCCTCGGATGACGTCATACTATAGGTTCTGATCGGTCATCCGATCTGTCACAGGTGTGACTCCATTGGTATTACTCGAACGGCGAGTGCGACGGGAACATTCAGTGCTTTCAGCACCGCCATGTGGTGGTCATCTAACTATTTTATGTATAATATATATTATAAATTTTGACTGCAAATAAATACACAGCTTTTAGATACACCACACAACACATTACATTTTACAGCAGATAATTATTTGGCCACAATAATAAAAAAGTTGTACATATCAAACAAAAATTTACCAGATTCTAAAACTTATTTTAATCCAACCTCTATTGTACAAAAAACACAACAGATTCCTCTTTGTTGTCATTTATTGGACAAATATAAAGCCTAAGCCTTTAAGCTTTGGTTATTTGTTTTTAAATGTTTGAACAACCTTGCATTACCATATTTATGTGAGCTGATTCAGCCTTAATGCTCACCCCAATCCCTCATATCAGCTGATCGGCTGCTGCTGATAGTCCCTGAAACTAGGCTGAAGCTCAGAGGTGACAGATCATTTGCTGTAGCTGCTTCTAAGTTGTGGAAAAATTTACCCTTGAGTATCAGACAGGCCTCCTCTTTTCCTCTTTTCAAATCTCTTTTAAATAACCTGGCTTTTACACTGTGATCTTGTCGTATATGGCATTTTAAAATACTTTTGCTGTGAACCTGATTTTTGGCCTCTGATGTTGTGTGTGTGTGTGTGTGTGTGTGTGTGTGTGTTTATGTTTTGCATGCTCTTAACTTTTTTTTACTTTTTCTTGTTTTAACATGCAGCACTTTGGTCACCTCTGCAGTTTTTAAAATGTACTATAGAAATAAAGCTGATTGATTTATGAGTATTACAAATTTAATCTTCCCTATGAGGCAGTGGCTTATGGAACCACTTTTCAGCAGCAGTAAGTTGGCTTTGATCTGTTCTCACCTTGGTGTGGATGCAGATGTTGATATCACACCAGTGTTGGGCGTGCTCGTGGCGTAGCGGGTAGCGCGACCCATGTTTGGAGGCCTTTAGTCCTTGACGCGGACGACCCAGGATCAAATCCGACCCGCGGTCTTTTGCTGCATGTCTCTCCCCCTCTTCCACCCTATTCCTGTCAGTCCACTGTCAATAAAAGCGAGCCACTAGAGCCGCAAAAAATATTTAAAAAAAGAAGAAAAAAAGAAATCGGGAGAAGAGGAAAAGCATCTGCGACTGCACAGCTTTTTTGTTTAGCGGTGTCATGTCTTCTAAGATAAAACAGCCCTAAATATTGAAGTTAGTCTGTGTTCTCTCGCTAATGCATCATTGACAACGTAGACTCAGCAAAGTAACCAGGTGAGGGAGAGCGCAATAAATAAAGACTAATAAAGCCTGTTAAGCCGCGGGCCAGAATCTGTAGGACTCCAGGAAATGCTATTATTGGGCTTTCTTGGTCTGGAAACAGATGCATACATGATGATAATGAACTGGTTGAACTCACACAGCTGACAATACGGCGATCTGTTCGGCTGAGCAGCAAAATTCGAATCACGTGACCACTTGGACCGGAGCGCAATGGTTTATAAGTTTTATTGGCTACAACTTATTAATGTGCAAGTGAAAACGCGAGAACAAAGGACAAATACAGCTAAATTAGATACCTTATTTGCACCGCTGGTTGAACATGCAGAAACTTACTCTGGCAACATTACCAGCCGCTCTCTGCCAGGGAGGCAGGGGCAACATTATGCGTGTCACGTGACGTCAAAGCATGGCGGCCTAATGCGCTAATCAATGGATCGGCCAGCGTATGCACGTATCGGCCGATGCGATACAAGACAAAAACGCAAATATCGACCGATAATATCCGTCAACCTCTACTTACAAGCTTTCCTCAGATCAGACGTTAGCCACCACTGATGACAGATTTACATTGTGCCTCTAAAAGTCCCATCAAAGTGGCAACAGTATTATTTGTTTTTTACAGACAGCTTCTGTTCCATTTTGGACTGATTTCCTTTCACTCTTTTCTTCCAAGCACTCCATAATGAGTTAATTATAATTTAGTAACAAGTTTAAATGACTAATGATTTTTTTTCCCCCAGTGGTACGCCAAGAGCAGAGAAGTCTTCCTTGGCCTTTTGCTCCTCCTCAGTCTCCTCAGCGGTCAGTGTCTTCCCTGTCTCCCAATGCGGGATCTTCTCCCAGCAGGGCGCCTCCTTGTGTCACACATTCATCCTTCCCCAGAGACAACAGGGAGCACAGCCCCCAATCCCCTCTCATCGACTGCTGTAGGACAAGACGTAGCAAGTAAGAGCTGACTGCACGCACATTTATTCTCATTCACATCATCTGTTTAGAGATCTTTGTAAATCCAGGATGGAAATGCATATTCATAATTTGATGTCTGTTTTTTAAAGTCATGAACTAGTTCTAAATACAGCTCACACATACTGAAACGGAACAATTCATGTTTGTATTTCAGTTCTTTAAACCTTACAGTGAAGACCAGACGTCCCAAAATGAACCAGTTCACCTTTGTCCAAAAATGTGTTTTAAAACAAACTGTTCAGTGCAGTCAAGGGAATTTCATTACTATGTTGACATATTACTATGGCTGAAAATGCAAGGACACTGCTCTCATTCACATTTAGTACTGCCATTGTTTCAGAAATGCTGCAGCAATTTTAATAAAACCTGGATCCACTGACGTGATCTACACATACATACTTTAAATACATGAATCTGCACTATTTAACCCTCTCTTATATGTGAATGTGAATTGATATAAAGAAGCAGAATATACACAGCAAAGACTGTGTATGACTGTTGTTAGGGGAAAATATTGTAAACTCTTTTGTCCAATTTAAAAAATGTTGGCGACAGGAATTAAAGGCATACTATGCAACATTTTTCAGTTAATTAATGTGTTCCATACCATTTTGGATGATTAAATGAGTCATTTCAGGTCGAACAAAGGTTTTCTCTGCCGCCCTGGTGGTCTGTGGGGGAAATACCGCACTTGCAATTGCAGGAGCAGTCGGCCCGCACACACAGAAGTCTTGCTTTACGGCGAGAACTCCATGTGTTTTTGCCCTGCCATTCACTATATGCACGCGCGAAAGCAACAACAAAGAACCGCGTGTTAACCTCAAATAAACATGCAAGCATATCGAGTTTTATTATTATTATTATTTTTTTATTATTATTTTTTTTAATTTTTTTTTATGTTGGCGAGACGCTACCGCGGCAGCCGCGGCGAGGCGGCGGCCGCGGCTTGGCGAGGCGGTGGCGGTAGCGTCTCGCCAACATAAAAAAATAAAATAATAATAATAATAATAATAATAAAACGGACGAGGCGGCGGCGGCAGGGGCCGCGGCTTGGCGAGGCGGTGGCGGTAGCGTCTCGCCAACATAAAAAAATAAAATAATAATAATAATAATAATAAAACGGACGAGGCGGCGGCGGCAGGGGCCGCGGCCGCCTCGCCAAGATAGCGCTGCGGGAAACCCTGATGTTCATACTTTCACTGTTAGTCATTGTTTGTACTGCCGTTTTTTCCACTTTTCGTTGCGTTCGCCTGTCTGCTAAGCTCAAAACAACTGCGCCTGGCTTGTCGGAGAAACCAGAACAGCTGAGCATCTTTATGACAGTGCACTTTTACTTTCGCCCTCTGGGGGGAGCCTCGCTGGAAAATCAACCCCGGTTGCATAGTATACCTTTAAATTGAGAATTCTAACTGATGTTTAGGGAAGAACACCAAACCTTCTGACCAGTAATAAAAACCTTAGCACACAGCTACTGAATGGTGACGGCTGACCAGTGCAGTTAAACACAATTAACCAATGACACAAAAACATCTTGATGACAATAGATGTGTACGAGGTAGGACTGCAACAAAGAATCGATAAAAATCAAAAATAACACACTTAAGTGAAGTGTTGATCCTAGCTTGGTTATCATTTATGACATTTTCATGGTGATTAAACTCAGAAACTGAAAAAATGGTTTCATCTGAGAAGATGTTTGTAATTATCTAAACCTCTTTAATAATTAAAGGCTGTGAGATGAGCTTTGTAGGAACAATAACAACACATACACAAAGTAATCTTGATTAAAGCAGTAATTATTGCTTTAATTCAGGTCTCAGGACACTGTAAAATATTCTAATTTTACCTATTAAAACATCATAAAAAGTTTTGATGAGAGAGTGGCTCTCTGTCTCCACAGAGACCCTGAAAGCAGAAGCCTGCTCTTTTTTGAATCAAATATTTCCACTAATGTTTTCTAACTATGTTTGAATAAAAACTCTCAACTTTGTGTTTCTTGATGACTTGTTAAGGCTTGTTCGTGTTACCAAGCGATTGGTTATGGATGAAAGTGGACAGCGTGTGGAAAGTTTGTCAGTTTGGATTTCAAGACTAATCTTTGTTTCCACTTTTCAACTCTGCAGGTCTGCAGTGAAACAGATCAAATGTTCCCTTTTGTTAGTCCTGATTGATGGCTACTTATAAACTCTGTCCCTTTTTCTCTCTTTCTCCGATATCATTTTTTGGTTCACCCATCCTACCCAATTTATTCTTTTAAATACTCTTTTTCCATTTTTGTCTGCAAATTCATCTATAGTTCCCTCAGTAGATCTCAGCTGGGTTTTAATTGACCACCCAGGAACTGACATTCATTTTAAACAATGGCTGCACTGCCGTAGCTTGACAAGTCTTTTTGTTCCTGCAGTGGGAAGCTGCTGGTTTTAGAATAAGGATTAGACTCGCACCAGGATAGAATGTCAAGTTCCCATATCGCCTTCTGTTAATATTTAGCACAGTGGACCAAATCTGCTTATATGTTTCTTTAAACTAATAAACCTCTTAGATCAACATTTGTTTTTAACTGTAATGCATATGAACTTGTATCAATGAAATAAAATCCTTTTTTCAAATTGCAGCTTCTTTTTATCCTTCTATGCCACCTTCTGCTTGTCGAGTATCAGTTTGATGAGGGCAACTTCTGGTTCTCCTCCATGTGGGCGTTGCCCAAAGGAACCTGAACAATACAGCAGTGGAGCAACTACGACTCAATTTTTTCACGTTTTTGGAGCAAACCTTTATTTAATGACTCAAACAAATATTTTTATTCTCTGCAGTTAGGCAAAATTAGACTAGACACTCTCTTCTCTAAAACTAGTCTTTCAGGCTTTGTCCATAAACACCACAGGATCAGTGACAAAGGCAACCCCTGTTATAGTACAATCCATAGAGCAAGCAGACCTGACTTTGTGCCAAGCACAGACACAGGTGGTGCTTACGGTGAAAACATCCTCTGCACCCTACAGCACCACCTATAAACCCTTTAACGTGTCAAAACCCCGGATAACAGCTCTTATCACTATTAGAGTAATCTAACCCTTCTGTACAATAAAGTGCAGATTATTTGTAGGGGAGCATTTGTTCAATACACTCTTTTCTATATTACTGCCTGAGCTCATCTTTAAACCATGAATGCATTTTATCCCTTCTATTTGTATATTTTTTCATCCTCTTGTCTCTTTTTTTACTTGTTTTTTTTCTCATGTCCCTGGCATCCCTCTACTTTCCAGGCTTTTTGTCATCATTTTTGTTCCGTTTGTATTATTAGTTTCTGTGTACCTTTCTCCAGTAACCAAAAGGGTCTAGTTTGCAAATCCAGCCTATACAGTCGGCACATGGACATCAGAGCTGCTGGACTGCTGGACAGAAACTTATCAGGTAAGTTGGGTGTTTTTTTTAACCTTTTCTTTAATAAAATAATTACTAAACTGGTGTGAACAATGTAGATTGTGTGATTTCATTCATTCATTTATCTAGTACTGTGCTAAATTGGTTAAGATCTATTTTGACAGACCATGGCTGTCATCTGGTAAATCTAAATCTGAGTGATCAACGATCATGTGGGGTTCCGCTAGGCTCCATTTTTTTCGACACTTTCAACATCTGCATAATCACCTACTATCCATAAGCTCATAACATACAACTTTATGTTTCTGCCACCACATGTTCACTACAGTCATAGAGTCAGTGTATCCAAAATATCAATGAATGGGTGGATCCAGATTTGCGTTAAATGCAGAAAGGACAGAAGTCATTGTTTTTTGTCCCAAACACATACTTTACAGAAAATGTCCATTGAAATCCAATCGTACAGACAGATTCCTGGTCACTTCCATACATTGTTACCTATGGTCTTCCCTTTCCTGTTTGCTGCTTGTATGTAAATGGTGCTGTGCAAATAAACACGCTTTGCCTTGAACCTGAGTCACAAGTACAACATGGACTGATTGTGATTTTTAAAGCCCAACTTTCAGCTACTTCTATTTACTCCCACTGTTTTCTACAATGACTGCACAACTTGCCAATCCAAAGTATTTTCCTGACGCAGTTCAGAGAAATGGGAGTGTATCAGGATCCTGGCCAGAATATGAGAAAAACAAGTACTTGAATGCTGCCACACTTTTTGTTTCTTTAATTTGAATTTTGTCTAAATTTCCTCTGTGGCAAATTACAGAGTGGCTGGGTATGCTACAGAGTGCTTCTACACTTTCATAGTAGAATCCATGTTTTGCCCAGAGACGTTTTTTCGCTGTTACTTCTGGCATCCCAGAGTCAAAATCTGATTGGCTCTAGAACTGGAAATGAATAAGTCACAACACAAACAACACATCCTTGACAGCTTATCAGAGTTGAAACCTGAAAATCCAGTCGTTAGGAGCAGACAGGATTAAATGTTTCCCTAATTCAGACATTATTTCATGGTTGCCTTTCTGTATTGAGGTTTCCTTTCATGGTTACATTATTTTAAGCTTTTCAGTCCTTAGTGATTGTATTTTTTGCTCTGCTATACAATCCTGATAATCTAAAACCAGGGGAAAATTACAAATGTTTGCTTTTCATGGAAGGGAATCTTAACCTGGGTGTAAGTAAAGTTTCTAAATGCAAAAAGAATTAGAAGACAAAAAAGTCTATGTAAAAGATTAAAAAACGGCACTTACAATTAAACAGGCTGTTTAACAGCTGGTCAAAGGTTTAAAACTCAAAACATCAAAGTTGCCTGTTTTGACTTTGTAAAGAAGCCTCAAACATGCAACACTGAAAGGTAGAAGAAAGTTTTATTCTTTGGTGAGAAAACATTTAATATGGGCGGTCATGATGGCCTCCAACATTACTAGAAAGACGAGGAGGTTCCACTGGAGAGATTTTCCAAAAAGCACACATTCAACAGAACAATGGAACTTCAGGTTGCGGGGTTATCAACCCACGGTTGGTTATGTGAAGATGTTGCAATGGAGATCAGTCTTTACTGAAGGTCCTCATCTGTGTGGGGATGACTCAGTCTTTCAGCAGGACAACACTCCCCGTCTGAGAAAGGACTTCTGGGATGATGACATCCCTCTCCTGGACCATCCTGCAGTTCCCCTCTTCTAAATCCCATCAGGAACACTAGTTTTCAGGGTTTGGGTTAGACTTTTTATAAGTGGATGAACAGCCCGATGAAGTTTAAATGTTTTCCATAAATGTAGACAGTATTTTTTTCACCTCTCAATCCTGTTCCTAAAAAATTTAAAACGGATGCTAAACTTGCAACCTGGTTACAATCCACGGGCGTGAAATACTTGACGTTTTCTTTTTATCAGGGGTGCATGAGGTGGTTGTGGGATTAACAATATTTTCTGTTGAGTGCCAGTAGGTTTTATTGCATCATAGCATATTTGCACAATAGTTACTCTGTGAGTGGTCCAACAAGAAAATCAAAAATCAAGTAGATAATAGTCCTGCGGTTTGGTGGTTAACAGCTCCCCCTGACGTATAAATCCGCTCTGCCTCTTAGGTCTGAGTCCAGCGGGAAATGAAGCGCGCGCACTGGGCTGCAAAGATGAACACAGGTTGGCAAGTATTCACACTCCACTGATCAGGCATTTACTGCACTTCACAGCTTTGACTTCAGTTTAGAGCAGGCTGTGTAAAGCCATATTAGGTTGTGTGACTAACCCTGTGTGTTTACGTCTAAGTATGTGTATTTACAGTGAGGCTTACGGCTGTACAGTGTGAAGATGTGGTCTAGACTCTCACTATAATCTACAGACACTATTATGAATCCAGGTTTCATGCTGGTGGCTAACCTATGGCTGCTATCACCTTGCTAACCCCACCGGTTACTAGCTTATGACCATCCAAACATGTCTGCATCTGTGGAGCTCCCTACTCATAGCAAAAAGCTGGAAACGATGTAAACATAGAGCTCAAGCTTGGTAAGGAATGTTTGTCTAACTTGGCATGTCTCCACTTGCCTTTAAGGACAGACACTGACACACCCCTACAGCTGGCTGGAGACTTAAAGGAGCAGTCCTCACATCTTCCCTGGCATTTTATGCTGACATTGTAAAAGTGATGTTAGCCACAGTCATGCAGTGGTAGATTTCCAATCCAGTTTAGCAGAGGGCATGTGGAAAGAAATGTTTAAACTGCTTGCTTGTTTTCACTCTGTCCCATCTCTACTGACCCCAAGACTGTCTTTCTGTTCACCAGATCTCAGCTTGGCCCGGTGCCTCTACCTGGACCTCTAAGTAATGACATTTGCAGCTTGACTCTCATAAATGGGCACCTAGATTCAGCTGCTGAATCCAAGACAACTGCAGAGAAGACCAAAATGTTGGACAGTAAACAAAGCTCTTCTTTAAGTAACCAGAAACCTCTGTTGGAGAAAGAAAAGGCCAGAAACTGGCAAGATTGGTCATGGACTGTGGGAGGAAACTACTCCACTGCACAGCGGGTGAAGGAGAAACAAGAATACAGAAGCACCCGTCCTTGGTGATAAGGAGCCAGTTCATCTAATTTGGATGATTGAAAAAATGGGAGCATCTGTACTTCTCTGGCCATAATACGTCAAGCAGAATGCTCCAAAGCAGTGGTTTATTCAGAGCAGAAAGAATCAGTTGAGTACAGAGTGACAGTTAATCTGAGACAACCCAACATCCACACTTATGTGATGTCATTTAGACCAATCTGGTACCATAAGCACCGATTCTGTTCATAACTTTTATAGACAGAAATTCTAGGCGCAGCCAAGGTGTTGAGGGGATCCGTTTTGGTGGCCTTAGGATTGCGTCTCTGCTATTCGCGGATGACGTGGTCCTATTGGCTTCATCAGGGCGTGATCTACACCTCTCACTGGAGCGGTTCACAGCCGAGTGCGAAGCGGCCGGGATGAAAATCAGTGCCTCCAAATCCGAGTCCATGGTCTTGAACCAGAAAAGGGTAGAGTGCCTTCTCCGGGTTGGGGAGGATGTGCTGCCACTAGTGGAGGAGTTCAAGTATCTTGGGGTCTTGTTCACGAATGAGGGGAAGATGGAGATGGACAGGCGGATTGGTGCAGCGTCTGCTGTGAAGCGGGCGCTGTACCGATCCGTTGTGGTGAAGAGAGAGCTAAGCCAAAAGGCGAAGCTCTCGATTTACCGGTCGATCTACGTTCCTACCCTCATCTATGGTCACGAGCTTTGGGTCGTGACGGAAAGAACGAGATCCCGGATCCAAGCGGCTGAAATGAGTTTTCTCCATAGTGTGTCTGGGCTCTCCCTTAGAGATAGGGTGAGGAGCTCAGTCATCCGGGGAGGACTCAGAGTAGAGCCGCTGCTCCTCCACGTCCAGAGGAGCCAGTTGAGGTGGCTCGGGCATCTGGTCAGGATGCCTCCTGGACGCCTCCCTGGTGAGGTGTTCCGGGCACGTCCCACCGGGAGGAGGCCCAGGGGAAGACCCAGGACACGCTGGAGGGACTATGTCTCCCGGCTGGCCTGGGAACGCCTTGGGATTCCTCCTGAGGAGCTGGCCCAAGTGGCCGGGGAGAGGGACGTCTGGGCCTCCCTACTGAAGCTGCTACCCCCGCGACCCGACCCCGGATAAGCGGAAGAAGATGGATGGATGGTACCATAAGCTAGTGTTCCAGAAGAATCTTACAACTTTCTCCTCATTACACTGTAGAATCAATGATTTGGGTGTATTTCTTAGGGTTTTCCCCCCAGGTGGGTTTGTCTTTTCAAATTCTTATTTGCATTTGAAAAAAACGGAAACAAAGCTGTGTTATTTGCAGTGCAAGTAGTCTTACTTTTTCAGTTAGTAAATTACTTGTCAAAAACTGACAAAAAAACAATTTTTTTTAGTTAATAAAAGTCAGTTAGTGTTACCATCTTAACAAAAAAGGGTTACAATAAAAATGTATCAATTTATTTCTCCCACTGAAAACTGAAAAAACCAAAAACCAAATGTGTTTCAATTGGCCGCATCATGGTCATGACAACACTCCTTTGTGTAGTGTTTTCTGGCTTTCTAAGTTTGAGGAACTGCTGCCCATCTCCCGTCAACATCTGTGTGTTTATACTTGCAGTACCTTGCTGACGCATTTCTGGAAGGTGACTCATTCTGTTGGTATTCTCACTTAATCTGCTGACCTGTCCAAACAATAAAAAAGCCACTGCCGTTCATTTTAGCGTGTGTCATTCTTAAACAGTATTATCTGTCTGTAATCAACAGAAAAGTCAATAAAATAATTTACTGCCTTTACTCTGGATAGGGGCGCTGCTTTCCCCAGGGCTTGAAGGAGATGGAGTACATAAAGCCATGAGCTGGTGGGATACAGAATAATGGGCCTAAAAACAACAGAAACTACCTGGGCATTACAAAGACAATGGTAATGTGGACCAAATAAACTTGAATGTAAAAACAAACCATACAATATCATGATTGGCTCTTGGCTGAAATCAAAGACTGATGAGAAATGTTAAAGTGCTCAACAAACCAACAGGATTTTATTTATCAATTCTCACAAATAATCAACATTTTGATCAACTTCTTCCTCGTTCTAAACATTTCTACTTTCACAGGTTCCATGACGCTCAATTTCTTATCTCCATTGTGTGGTTTAACTAGTCTTTCTTTGCAATAGAACTAATTGGAAGTCTTAGTGGAAATATTCAGGTTTCTCAGGTTTCTTATTTGAGCAGCTCACAAAGCACTTTGACCTTATCAACACACCGCTCATTCCTGCTTGGCTGGTTTTTTCCTTTCCAGTAAGCAGAAAAGAAAACTCAGGCAGTGCTATATGGATCATGGAGCTGCTCTAAAAAGGCTTAACGATTATAAACAACTGCAAGAACATTCAGTTCATGTTAAAGTGAAAGCAAGAAAATGGCTTGGTGTGTATTTATTCCAAACTCAGGAGGCACTGTTGCAGCCAACTAGAAAGCATAGGGGAAAATACAAGAAGACTCAGTGTGTAGACATATACCAGCACATCATTTTGTGTTTTATTGTACATTATTTTATTGACTAGGATTTCCATCTGGGGTGTTAACAATCTAACCAGTGTTGGAATCCTATCCATAGACAGAAAAGGTTTTAACCAATAAAGGATTTGACAGAACTGGCTTTGTAAAGTGCCTTGAGATAACATGTTGTGAAATGGCACCATAAAAAACATGAATTCTTTGTTTTTTTGTCCTGTTTGGCATTAAAACAGCGATTCTTAATGCTACGCTGCCAGAGAGCCCAGCAGATCTTACTTTCACAAGTGGAGCCTTACTGCTTTCGCCATAGTGCTCCACTTGATTTATATATGCAAAAAAGCTTTACTGGATTTTATTCTGGGACTATTTCTTGTTCAATTGACAGAAAAACAGGAAGGTAGCTGAAAGAAAAATATGAGACAAAATGCTAAAAGGGGAAAAAAGTGAAAAAAATAGAAGAAGGGGAGAGAGCAAGATAACATCCTCAGTCTGCCCTACACCTGCAGAGAAAGACATAAAAAGAACAGCAAAACCAACTGATAAAAGTATTACAGGTACAAACAACCAACAGCTTGTTACCATCACTGAAAAATACAGTTTTATTTAATATGTGATGTATAAAGTGACAGCTAAAGCTAATAAGGGTTTTATGTATAAAAGTCAATCTCTTAAGTACCTGAATCCAAGCACTTGTGTTTGCAAGAGTACCTGTGTGTGTATGTAAGGTTTGTCCATTAGAAAAATGCTCAATAGTGGTTGTGACCAGCTAAAGACCCAAATAAATTGAATTCAATTTAGTCAAACATTACTACGCAAACATTGCTCATTCAGATTAGGTTTTAGCTCCTCTAAACCCTCAAAAATGAAGACTTTTTAACATTCAACCTTGATTCAGCTCTAAAAAGGATCCACAAATGTATGCTGTCTGCAGATGATAGTCGTGTGTTTTGATCCGTACTGATGTCTGTCTAAGATGTAGTTATGCTTTGATTAAGAGTCCTGAAATGAAATTGAGAAGAAGACATCTTAGATGTCAAAGGCCTCGGTCATAAACCACATAAGTAAACAGGCTGGTGAAAAAAGACATGCTTATTAAAATTAAAAACATTCTGTTTTTAATGGAAGTCCAGCACCTCCATCTGTGATGGTGATTTGCTTACAAATATTCGTCAGTACAGAATGGATTAGAACAGTTACATTATAGTCATGTGCTCTTAAGCCCCATAGAACAGCAGCGGCTCCACTTGTATCCCAGCTGCTTGCAGTTTTTAAAGTGAGGCCAGCTAGGTTTTGACAATAATTATTTATTGATATTCCTTGGGCTCAGACAGGAAGTGGATTTTTCAGTGTCTTAATTCAAGTGCAAAACATTTACAGTGTCCACTTGGCATCAACATATTTATCTTTCTCACAATACTCATTCACAATGAAAAGCTTGCAAGTAACGGATTCCAAAGTCTCTGGCTGCTGAAGTTCAGTTTTGCGAGGCTTCGACCTCATTTAGCAATGTTAGGTAGACGTTTGACTGGAGGAAACGTGGGTAACAGTCGGTGTCCAACAAAGAGTAGACGCGCTTCTGTGCTGACAGAAGAGAGGTGTGAGAGGGAGCCTGCAGCAGCTGGAGGGTCAACTCTCTAGTTTTACTGTCCAGGTTTACCTGCAAGATAACAGCAATGTCATGATCCTCACTTTGAAGGACTGTTTCAGCTCATAACTAATCCCTTGTCATGTTTGGAAGAACAACTTAATTCAGGGCCATAGGAATGAAAATGTTATCTTTAAAAAGCAAACATTGGTCATAAGGAACCTTTGCATTTTTTAACCAGCCTTGATGGTCGGGAGCCCCGTACCTCACGAGGGGCGCCAGGTTGGATGTAGGTGGCGCAGATGTCTTTCGCTCTTCTCTGCAGACTGAAGTTGTTGGATGAGTGTCTGTACTGTTCACAGGCCAAGTAGAACTGCAGGTTCTCCTCGCTGAATTCAGAGCGCAGGAATGCTCCAAACACCGAAACACCAACTGGCAGCAGGAGAAAAAAACAGAAGTGAGCCTTATCTCATCTATCCTCACATTACACGCATTTGAAAGACACCCATCCACATACAACTGGTAAAAGTTCCTAAGGCCTACTAAAGACATAAGCACAGTTGGGTTTTGGAACATATTTAAGCTTCTTCTCTTGGTTTTTGGTATTACTGTATGTCTGACTGAAACCTGGCTGGTTACTGAAATTCCTCAAACATGTCAGTCAGACCACCTTATGGAGGTCAGACCAGATCACCAGTGCTGAAATGAGGTCCTGTATCATGCAGCAGCTACCAGTCGCACAGATTACTGTTGCTCATGTGTACCACAAAACTATGCGCAACTCTGCAAAACATGAGATAATGTTGTTGCATAGTATAACTGAAATAATCAGAAAATATATCACAATTTAGTGGTTGTGTCACAAAGATACAAATAATCATACCTGTGAACCGTTTTACATTGTTAAGTTAAAAACAACCATCAATGTCATTTATGGGCTTTAACTGTACAGAAGGTAGAGAATAATGTTAAAGTGAATTGTAACTTAGAGGGAAATTGCCATGAACAGCAGTTTTCAAGTCTTGCTTGACATTCTCAACTGAATGTAGGTTTGCTGGAAGGTGAACCTCTGCCCTGGTCTCATGTCTTTTGCAGCCTCTGGGAGATTTTCCTGCAGGATTGCCCTGGATGTTGTTCCATTTGTCCTCCTTACCATTCTGCCAAGCTTCCCTGTCCTGGTTGAGGAAAAGCATTCCCTAACCATAGTGGTGGCATCACCAAGTTTCCACTTTTGAATGACGTGTTCAGGGTGATGGATGCTATTGATTTTTTTGGCCACGCAGCTTCTTTCAAAAAATGTGATTCTATCTCACCTTACCAGAAAACCTTGTTCATTTTTCTTTATTGAACTTGCAGCAGTTCATTCAAACGGCCCGTTTTCAAAACGGTTAACATACAGGCATATACAGTGGTACTCATGGTCAAAGTGACACACATTCTTTGCAAACAGCTCTAACCGTGCCAAAACATTTAAAATGTGAATCAACAGCAAATGTTGCCTTGAAAACAGCACAACTTGTAACCAACGGTGTGAGCTCTTCTAACACAACAGACAGCAAAATACAGCGCTCAGTGCAAATCAGTGCCCCGCTGCGTGGCATTGTAGTCTATTACATAGCTTTCATGCCAGTGTCATTTGTTATCCTTCTACATAGGCTGAGTCAAATTGTTCCTTCCTGTAAAGAATTGGATCAACTATTAGAAATGCTTTGATGTCAATTTAATTGATTCCATGACATTCTTTTCAAACTGTGACTGAAAGCTGACATAATCATAGAAAATACTGTAAATGTAACCCAAAATACAATTTCAGAGAAATTTCTCCTAAAATGTGAGTCCTTCCAACTACAACTTGACCTTGCACACAGACTCCTCTTCCTCTCATGATCATCTAACTTCGACCTCCTTCCATGGTAAAGAACAATCCGGAGATGGCGGCTTTAAAGCCTGTCAACTGGTTGCTAATTAAAGATTTGTGAGGTGTAGTGTCAAAAAGGCGCTTTAGTTATTTCATTCTGATAGTTAGGAATAGGTGATTTCTGTTTGGTTACCATGGCTTAAACAATGCGCTTTGGAGTGCTTATTTAACATCTGATAGCTGTTTTGCAAAAGGGTGGGGAAAATGTGTCAATCTAACGAGAAAGGGTCTTCTGCTCTGCTGAGATAGTGATGATGGAAACTGAGTGGATTCCAGTTTCTTGAAGCAGGTCAAAGCGATCAAGAAAAACTGTAACAGGCTTTCTTTGTACCCTTTATGACCTCTGCCAAACTGCAAACAGGACTTCTAACAGCTTTCTTTCAAATATAGCATTCATCTTGAAACTTCTCCACAGAGACCTGCACAGTCGTTGTCCTGTCAACATATTTCCCCATCTAAAGCGTATACACCAGGGGTAACAGGCCCAGGAGACACCCCTCTGTAGTAACAGTTTCCGTTTCATTGAGGAGGGCAGAGGCCAAAGCTGAACTAGTTTCACAAGTTTTCCTTGATCCTCATCTCATTTTACAGTCAATAATGCATCTGTGACTTACCTGGGCTCTCTAGCAGGGCATTCAGAGACTCAGCCCAGGATTCCAGCATATCACGACTGATCCGCCCCTTCTTATTGTGGCCCACCTGACTCCACTGTCTCATGAAATGCAGACGGGACCTTCTCTCTCTGGCACTGTGATCAGGGGCCAGAAAAGGACAGAGATGGACAAGAATACATCAGTAAAATCAGATCATATCTGAACATGCAACAAACATCAAAGCTGATCAAACAAATCCAGGGCAGTTAAAGGAAAACAAACAAAAGTTAGAAATTCAGACCTCAGAAACTCAACTAACCATCCATCCCATATGGAGGTAGTGACTGTGTCTTTTAAGATCATAAACAGGAAAAACATTGAAACAAGGTTCTCACCTGTTTTTCTCTTCTGCATTAAACAAGTTGGGGTTTGATGAATGTGGAGTCTGAAACAAAAATCAGACAATTATTTAAAGGTATTCTGCCAACGCCAAGAGCTCCAAGGAAAGATACTTTTACTAACTTTTTAAGTCATTTTATTTGAACAGTTTCTACATACAGACCTTAAATGTCCTCTTTTCACATTGATGTAGTAACCTTGCCTGCAAGCTGAATTCTTGTGGTATTTGTGCGTTCACAAACAAATGAGGATCCATCTTATACCGCTCTGGCTTCAATCATTTGTGTCTGAACCAAAACGGTTCAGCCCAATCACATTACAGTATTGTGTTTTAAGGCGGACATACCGGTGCGTATGTGCGCTCTCACTAGAGCGGTTCACAGCCGAGTGCGAAGCGGCTGGGATGAGAATCCGTGCCTCCAAATCCGAGACCATTGTCTTGAACCGGAAAAGGGTAGAGTGCCTTCTCCGGGTTGGGGAGGATGTGCTGCCCCTAGTGGACGAGTTCAAGTATCTTGGGGTCTTGTTCACGAATGAGGGGAAGATGGAGCGGGAGATCGACAGGCGGATTGGTGCAGCGTCTGCTGTGAAGCGGGCGCTGTACCGGTCCGTTGTGGTGAAGAGAGAGCTGAGCCAAAAGGAGAAGCTCTCGATTTACCGGTCGATCTACGTTCCTACCCTCATCTATGGTCACGAGCTTTGGGTCGTGACCGAAAGAACGAGATCCCGGATACAAGCGGCTGAAATGAGTTTTCTCCGTAGTGTGTCTGGGCTCTCCCTTAGAGATAGGGTGAGGAGCTCAGTCATCCGGGGAGGACTCAGAGTAGAGCCGCTGCTCCTCCACGTCCAGAGGAGCCAGTTGAGGTGGCTCGGGCATCTGGTCAGGATGCCTCCTGGACGCCTCCCTGGTGAGGTGTTCCGGGCACGTCCCACCGGGAGGAGACCCAGGGGAAGACCCAGGACACGCTGGAGGGACTATGTCTCTCTGCTGGGAACGCCTTGGGATTCCTCCTAAGGAGCTGGCCCAAGTGGCTGGGGAGAGGGACGTCTGGGCCTCCCTACTGAAGCTGCTACCCCCGCGACCCGACCCCGGATAAGCGGAAGAAGACGGACGGACAGATACTGGTGCAACGAAAGCAAGAGCTGCCGAGCCCACAGCCGAACCAACAGAAACATGGCTGCTGGGTTCACATCTGTTTTGTAAGAATCCATGATTTCTTCTTTGATAGAAGAACAGCAAGAAGTGCCTTGACAAGCTAACCTTGTTGTGGTTTCTCATGAAGTCTGCTACTTATGTTTTCATTTGAGACCATGATTGGCTAAAACCAACCTTTAGTAGGCGGGCACTAGGTGTCGCTTCACCCAATCAGCTTGGGGAGTTCTGCTGAATGTCCCTTATTTCCACAAATGGATTCAATAGAAGCAGACATAGATTTATAAAGCTCATAACGGAGAGTGCTACACAGTATCCATCCGGCTGGTCATGGTATTGATTTAGCAGACTTCATCTCTTTATACTGATGAATCTGTGAAGATTATTTCATGGCTGAATCACGCCGATTTGTCCATCTTATTGGACAACAAACAGACTGATTGACACAACATTTAACATGTTGAAATTGTGTGACAAATAAATATGTATTTTGCTTCCGTCTTTAAGCCATCTTTTTAACATAGCATTTTTGAATGGAAGATAAAAGTCTAAAGGGCAAATCTGAAATCTAATCCTACTCTTTTGCCAAACTTATGTTTGAATTCATACATATGCTCTTAAAGTAATAAGTCCTGTTCAAAAGCAATAAACCACTTTGAGTTTTTGACTGAGAGTCCCCAAGCCCATAACTTGACCTCCCAACCCACAGGAGGTGAGTTCATGTGGATTAGCTTCGCTGTTGCTTTTTCAGTCTAGAGCCTTTGAATCAATTCATTTCCTTTTTTTTTTTTTTTTTTTTCCCCCAGTGTCCTGTCTAGCAATGTGGCAATAGGAATTGATGTCTTAATGCCAGATAGAGCTCGACAGATTTTACTTTCACAAGTGGAGCAAACAGCTTTCACCATAATGCTCCACTTGATTTGTGCGTGTAAATAGTTTTATTGTGATTCCTGCAGGGAGAATTTCAAATTATATGGACACTACAATGGGAAAGTAGGAGAGTAAAGGAAAAACAAGAAGAGAAAAAAAAGAAAGAGAAGAGGTGAAAGAAAGAAGAGATAAAAGGAAGAGAATGATAAAACGTCCTCTGTCTGCTCCATCACCTGGAAAGAGAGATGTAAAGAGAACAGCACAACCAACAGACATAAAGCAACAGATACAATCGAGTAACACCTTGATACCATTGCTAAATCATATGTATTATTATTTAAGCTGACATGTGTAATGTGATACCTGAAAAAAGAAAGTAAAAGAAAATAAATAAATAAATTAGAGCCTTCCTGTATATAAGTGAACATTTAATACCTGGGACCCAGCACCTGTGGGAGTTTGTGAGAGTGCACTAGTTTAGGTGAAAATTATCCAGAAGGAAATAGTTCGATAGTGGTTGTGGAGAACCAAAGGCCCGCCTTCCACAGAGGCAGGAGTCAGGGGACCCGTAACCCCGGACTCACAAAGGGGTCCCTAAAGCAGGGCGCCCAGGAGGGGCCGACACAGGATATCTGCAACCCCCCCCCCCCCCAAGGAAATCCCCCAGCCAGCGCAATGCCGACGCCCCCAGGAGCCGCGGGGACGAGGCCGTGGGCTCCGCCGGCAGCCAGCCCCGCTGAAGTGGTCCTGGCCACATTTCATTTATAGTAGCTTGGTAACTTTCTATCTGAATTAACCTGAAAAATCCTGAACATTTTGACAGTACCTCATTTTCCCAATCTGCCAGCGATGTTTAGTTGTGGGAGGCCTCATTAAAAGCATTTGAAAAGGGCTGAAGTGTCTTAATATAGCTGGAACATTTGCATTTTTATTAAAGGTTTAGGAGCGTCCATGAGCCTGAAAGCATTGAAAGGTGTCTAGCTGCAGGAAGAAAGCAGCTATGGAAGACGTAGTCATAACTAAATGTATCAGCACAAACAAGAGAAAAGCAGACGTTTTAATATAATGAGAGAAAGGGCTAGAACTTTCTTCCCTACATGTTTCAGCTGGAATTAAATGTCAAACACATGGACATAATTAGTGAGTCCAACACACTGACCTAATCTGTAGGGCTTCATTACCGACATTTTCCAACATTTGGAAACCGTTTTCTTACGTTTCCATGACAAAGATTGTTCCCTACAACTGCTTTTTGAGATTTGGAAAAATAATGTGATTTTTTATTAAGACAATATAACCCTAATGTTTCACACTCCTCCTTGCATGTACTTGCTGTTGGTGAATGTGGTTAACTCAGCCATTTCTCCTGAAGTCTGTGTCTTTTGGATTGCATTTCTCTAAAGGAGCAGTTTTCCCCACTGTCTATGAGATATGGCCCTCAATCAAAGTGAGGCCGGCTAAGACCATAACTAAAGAAGACTTTTATCACTTGCAGAGTTCCATTAAGCCCCAGAACCTAAACTACGACTGTCAGGGTGACACGGTGTGAATAGATGTTACTGAACGGAACAGAACGGAACAGAACGGACGTCCTACCTGTCCAAAGAGACTCTTGATGTGCAGTTTAGCAGCTGACAGCTTGGCTCTGTGCTGGTGTCTTTCCTGGGACTTTAAGGACAAAGGATTGGTGGAGACTGACAGAGACATGTGTTGTTGGCCATCTCTTTCCACACTCTCACTGACGTCCTCGGTGACTGAAGCCAGCTGGCTATCACTGTATGCCCTGCAGCTTTCGTTGATCATGCCCACTTTGAGATGGTTCATCTCCTGTTTGGCCAGATCACTGAGGTTCTCCACGCTGACACTGTGCTCTTTGACTAACTCCTTCCTCCTGACATCCCTCGCTGTCTGCGACGGCTCCTGAATGGTGGGAATCAGACCGGCTGACCCTGCATCTAGTTCATCATTTTCCAAATGAGGCGTGTTGGTGACCGACTTCTGCCTGTTTCCATGTTCTGGGTTCCTTGGTGACGGTTTGTTCCACCGGGCCATGTCAAGATCCAGAAGGGATCCCTCAGAGCTGAATCTACGCATGTTTTTGGAGGAACGTGATGTAGGACAGCAAACGTTAAATGGTCAGACAGAATTTCTGCAAAAAGAGAAAAGACCAATAAAAATGGGGAAGAAGACGTCAAAGCTACTCATGATGGTGGCAGCAGTGAAACAAAGGGCAACACCAAAAGAATTTCCACATTTGGCTCATTTTGATATACATGAGACAAAGATCAATGAAGATTTACTACATTTACTACACTAAACTGTCATTCTAAATTAAAGCTTAAAACACTCAAAAAGGAGGATCAGAAAAACAATTAATAGGTTCATTTTTTTCTTCCCTGACAAAGCCTTAAACAGGCTTTTACCATCTTTTTTCTTCAGAAATGTTTAAGTCCCATTTGAATGTTAATATATGGATTCAATTTCCTCATACCAGTACCTGATGACAGACATTTTCGTTTAAAAGTTTGCTTCTTAAATGATAGCTAAAAACAAAAACTGGAGACATGGGAACTTAAATCTCTCCAAAATCTTAAGGGCACAGCTGAGGTCATTTTTGAATATTTGAGGAAGTATACAAATAATTCAATAATCAACCAAAATGAATGACATTTGATTTTGATCCGTTTCATTATTTTTTTTCCCAGCAAGTTTGAAAAGAGGGGAGGCAAACAGGATGGAGGCTTTAAAGAAACACACTAGACACTAATGCGAAAGGACAGAAACACAGTTTCCACAGTTCATGATTCAGGAGTGAATGCTGCTTGTCGGGACTTTGATGCAATCAACTGGTTTCCTTATATAGGACATTTTTGACCAATCGGTATAATATGATTGAACTTGATTTTGTAAAGTGCCTTGAGATGACATGTTTCATGATTTGGCGCTATATAAATAAAATTGAATTGAATTGAATGATAAATCTGCGTGAGGCAAGAGGAGAAAAACTCAGACATATCAGCAGATAAATTCAAATTCTAAATATTAGCAAAATACCACTAAAAATAGAATGGTGGAGAGCAATCACTAGGCTTTAGATGTAGCTTTCCCACAAGCTGCTAACAATGAAAATGACTAGGAAGCTGAATGGAAACACTCCACATCATTCATCCATTTCATTATACTCATACATTAACCCTCATAATTAAAACCTAAATGTTTTTCATGTTAAATTTTGACTTGGCCAAAATCAAGTTGAGAGGATATCATCAATTGGTCATTTCATGAAGATGGGAAGTCTTCTTCATTTTATACTGAAATAAATGTGCTAAATCCAGGGCAGGGGCAATGACTGTCATTGCAATAAAGGAGAAACTACCGCCGTGTCGCGTGGAAGGAACGTCGTTCAGACGCCGTCTGTTGCCGTGCCGGATGGAAAATGATGCGGAGCCACGTGGGGAATCAGCGTTCAGCAGCAACTCTGAGAAGTTTTACTTTAGCGTTAGTAGCCCACTGGGTTCTTACTCTTTTACTTTACACAAACACGTGCTAACCTCCGAGCAACGCAGTTACCAGAAGAAGAAGAGTAAGTGAAGGCTGGAGCCCATATGTCCCTTAGAGCGGATCTAGACGTTTGCTGCTGTCGGCGGACCTTCTCTTCACCTCCTCTAGTCAGCCTCGAATCTGGCAGGTTCTCCCTGAAGCAAAGCTGCCGTTTAAACAGCAGTCAGTCCAGCTGTGGCGGCAGAAGCAACATCTGGCAGCTGATCGTGTCCCGCTGGGGCAGGGCAGGGCAGGGCAGGCCGCCCCGCATATCACACTCACCCACTCACCTGAGTGGATTTGCCTCGCTGGGTGGCAGATTAGGAAGCTTTCTGCGCTGCGGCTTCCATCAATTTGAGGCCGTGGATTCCAAAAATCCAAGACGGAAGAAAGTGCTGCTGCTCCTGCAGCCTCCTGTTCCTTCAGCAAGTGTTCCTGTGACACTAAAAGGCTCCTCCTTCACCTCTGCCTCAACATGTCAGCCTGACACACACACACACACACACACACACACACACACACACACACACACACACACACACACACACACACACACACACACACACACAGCGAGAATGTGCTGCTGGATACAATTTATCACAGAGAAAAACACTCAGGCGGAACTTCTGACGTCATCAGGGTGGGGGTGAAAGTTAGCCTGAAAACAAGAAAAGAAGGAAAAGAAAACAGTTAAGAGCAGCGCTGCGTGCTCCATGCTGTCTTCAACACCTGGGGCGCTGTTCCACCTGTGGCCCTAATGTTACTGCCACTGGGGCCCTAGAAAATGAGGGCCCCAGTGGCAGTAACATTATTTACTGTACATTATTTAATGTTAGGGCCCTAACAGAATAAACTTTGGACTACAGGTGGAGGGATCTGTAGATTTAGACGCAGAGAAAATGTAAAGAACATGGCTTGTTTTACGCCTAGACTCTAGATTATTCTAGATTATTGGGTGAACCAACTACTGGCTCATCATGAGCGTCATTGATGTGGCAACGAATGTTTCAAGATCCGTGTTTTACATTGTTGCACAAACTTTGTTAATCGCCTACTCTTCTTAAATACTATTATACTACTACCATACTACTTTTGTTACTATTCCTTAAAAGCAATGGATGCGATGATTATTAAGAGAAGGTTTTTGAAAACCTGTTTGCCAAACCCCAATGGCATTTCAATGACTCCTCCTTCTTGTCTGCTCTCCTGGATGGTTTCTCTGCTTGTTCCAAGTCTCTTTTATCTCCGTATGTTTTAAATAAAGTTCAAAAAATAAACTTGAAGGCTTTCCCAACTCTAGTTCCCACTCCTGCGGTCACATGGTTCCACCCACCATCAGAACACCACTGTTCAGTCTGACAGCAAGTTCCTTTATACAACAGGGCTCTAGATGGCGCTGGTCCACCGTCCAGGTCTCGGTGGAATGAAGCTGAAAGGTAATGGAAACAGCTTCTAAATGTTTCCTGGGTAAAAACGAGTCTGAGGAAGATCTGAAAATTGAAACAACTTTCAAAAGAGTCATCAACTAGTGTAGAATTAAGCACAACGCACTTCAACTCTCTTTGATTACGTGGGTCAGACTCAACGCTGATATAGCGACACATGCCATGCCTACCATAGACTTATCCAGAAGAACCTGCACAGACCTCACATGTATCAGGCCACGCAGCGGTTCCCAGCAGCGGTTCCCAGCAGTTCTACTTTGAGGTCCCCACTAAGAAATTCTCCAGTCACCTCACAGCTGGGCATGCTCAACAGTAAGCTCACAGGGGAGGGCCCATCTTTTGTCTAGAGACTACAGTAGTTCTGGGCCCTTCTGAGGGATTTCTTTGGCCGTTTCAACTGCTTGGCTTTAAAACTGTTGAAACGGTCTGTCCATGGGGTTCCTCAATATGCCCTCAATATGTGCATTGGTAGCATGTAATCATTCATTTTAATCCTTTGGAGTTGTACTTCTCTTATGCCAAAGAACTCCATTCACACAATCCCTAAAGATCCATTGTGAGGCTGTTTATTTGACAAAGCTACAACATTTTAGCACATTGAGGGCCCCAGGGGTGGGGCCACAAACCACCATATCTTTGCCAAGAACCTTCTTCCCTTGGCCAAAACACTAGAGATGGGGCATGAATTGGTTTCCCAGCAAAACAATGGCAGGGAATAAGCCACCAAGGCAATAATCGCTGGCTACACTCTATGGTCACAGTGCAGCAAAGGCAGTCATCAGACCTCAGTCCTGTGGGGAATTGTTGAAGGGAGCTGAAACTTTAAATTGCCAAATCGTAGACAGGAAACCATTTGAGAGTGTCTGGAAAGAGCACTTGGCTATAACCCCACATCAAATTGTCATCAACCACATGGATGTCCTACGTTTCTCAAATCCCAGCTCCTCTAGTGTGAGTGTGTGTGAGTGTGTGTGTGTGTGTGTGTGAGAGAGTGTGTGTGTGTTATGTTAAAGGGAAATGGCCTGTAGCCCTTGAAAGAGTAAACGTCTCATGGGCAGTCTTGATAAAAGGACAGGAGCTGTGCTCAGAAAGTCCCATGCTGTATGGGAGTCCCACAGGTTAGTATACTGGGTCCATTGCTTTTTCTGTTATATATTTACCTTCCTAACATGTTCACTTACTCAAATACTTTAATACACAGATGATCCTGTTCTCTTTGTGTCTGGATCAAACACTGACTCAATTAAGTCGTTAATTGACCTTCAGAAATTAAATTACTGGTTGCAAGATCACCACTTGAAAATAAATGTCTGGAAAGCTAAATGAATGTTTTTTCTCCCTCCTCACCTAGAAGGCATCTTATATCAAAACTCATACTTTATTGAATAATCCTCTTTCTATTGTCACCACTTACAAATATCTTGAAATTATTTTAGACTCATTTGACTTATCATGATCATGGTCCTGCGATAGACTGGCGACCTGAGCAGGGCGTACCCAGCCTCTCGCCCACTGACAGCTGGACAACTTCGTGACCACAGGGATAGACATTAGAAAATGGATGGATGATCATGTGCAAACTTAAAGCACTAAGCTGAAACAAAAAGTATATGTTTACTCTAGAGTCAGATCACACTTGATATTCTCTGTTTCAAATACTTACCTACACACCATAATACTATCAGTGATGTCTTGTTTGCCTGTTTGGCTACTTACTACAAATTAAATCTTAAAACCAATAGTGAGGCTCTATAATAGGGCTTATAAAATTCACAGTAGACTCCGTGGCTGTACACAAGACTGTATTGCTGTTTTTAAGGCGTTAACTTTTGAAAACAAAGTTTTCTAAAATGGTTCTAAATTGTACTTTCAGATCCTTCATAACACTGATGGTGTGGCTTTATTTGCTTTATCTAAAAACCATGAAAATGGCTCGTCCACTCGGCCTATCACAAAGGGACATTTGCCTCTGCTCTGCCAGCTTTTAAAAACTGTTACAGGCAGAGATCATTCAGCTGTCTACACCAAAGCTTGGAATACTATCCCACAACATATAAAGACTGGAACCATGGTGGCACCCTTTAAGAAAACCCTCGTCCACCATCTGCTGGACACTTCTCACTGCAAACACTGTTAGGTGGCCACTGTGTGAGATTTTTTCTCTACAATATTATGATTACGGGACAGATTTCTTTTCCAAAAAAGAAACACAATGCAAATGTCTTCTCAGCTAACATGTTGTAAATTGTTACAATAACCACTGTAATGTACAATTTGAAATGTTCCAATACATATGGTCTATATCATTCTGAACTAGTTATTCCAAAAATAAAAATAAAGTGTTATCCTTTAACAAGGGTTACCTTTAGTCTCTGTGATGCCTCTCTAATTAATACCCTCCTGGGAGTTCTGGTGGTCAGAACTGGCGCACACACGCACACACACGCACACACACACACACACACACACACACGCACACACACACACACACACACACGTGTTTACTAGCCTTGTAAGTACATACCAGACACAGGAATTATGTTATTCAGACAATTTTATTCTTTCAGTCAGGAGTCACACTAAAGTTTACTCTAGAACATGCAGAGAACCCATGTAGACTTGCTAATCTGATTATCACAGCAGAGTACCAATGTAGCACAATAACTATTAGAACATGTTTTACAGTTTTATAAAGCATGTCTTTGAAAGATGTATGAATTTGTATGAGTCACGATGAACACTGAAGAATCTCAGTCACTAAAATCTTTAATGGACTGATTCCTTTGTGTGCCTAATGTGGATTCCTTTCAAGTAATGGCAAGAACTAACTTTTACTCTGTTGTCCCACTCTTCACAGTTGTTAATTATTCTAAACAGCTGGAATTTCATAACTTATTGTGTACTTGATGCACACAATATTGGACTGTGTAAGATATGTGCATTGTTAGATTAATTTGCTCTCATAACATCACTGAGTGACACAGAAACAAAGGGTTGGAAACTGGGGACACTGAACTGCTCCATATCAAAATTCTAGATTCACTTAAACCCGGATTTGGATTGCTGTTTTACCTGCATGTAGACTGGATGTGGTGAAGATCATATTTGTTAAATAATTTGTTAAAAATACTTTACACACACATACACAATAAGTGTTGTCTGGTGGCTTTTAAAAGCAGCCATTGAGTTATTGTGATCATTGAAACACAATCCAGACTAAATGTTTTAAATCAAGTCCGTCTGTGACAGTCAGTCACTATACTGCAGGCAGATTAGGAAATATAGGACAATGTAGCAAATAAAAGTGCTTTACAAATATCGGACGTCTTCTCAGGCCAGAGCTTCATTTTCCAAAGTCCGCTGTTGTAAATGTACATTACTGCTGGACGGCCAATAGGAAGTCAGTAAGGAAACAAAACATCCAGGTATTGTGGCTTGTGTTGTCATTAGAAAGCTGCAATACCTTTTCAACAAGACTGAATGAATTGCTGAATGATTAGTGTTGTGGTGTTCAGGGGTAGCAAATATCTTTAGGAAATGCTTCATGATCTAAACAGCTCCAGGTAGAAAATTCTGACAGTTTGAAATTAAATGCATATTTGCTTTTGATTACTTTCTGCTTTTGCTAGTTTGAACTTCCAATCACTTAAATAACACAAGTAGCATTTAAACATCGACAAACCGATCACTTTGGCAAATATCTTCCAAAAGGTCTCCCATCTAAAATAGGTGTTCAGAGACCTTATGCTTTTGGATGACTGTTGCAGAAGAACGTTCCACATTCATTTGTTTATTCCTCAAAACAAAACTGGTCATAAAGCTGACTAGATCCCTTCAAGATTTAAATATTGATTCCTAAGCTTTTAATGGTGAGATTTTTAAAATCTGGTACTTTCAATTGTTGTGAAAACACAGCAGGTTTCCCGTTAGTACAACCAACATCCATGTGATGTCAGCATCCAAAAACCCAATTATGTGTTCAAGTAGACAGCTGAACTAAAACAGGCAAAGCAGAGAAAAGTCCTGATTTTGTATCCAACCGACAGGCAACAGCAATCAAAAACAAATCAGTTTACGTTTTCATTTTAAGTGCTTTATAGAGGGAAGGGTGAATGGACAGGTTCAGGAACACAATAAACTTACAAACTATTTCTTCCACCTGCTTAGTTTTCTACTGTCAGTTTTTGTTCTGCCGCAATGAGGACAACAGGGGGGGAAGTAGGTTGAGAGCAGGTCTGTGTTCTTGCACCCCCAGCGCTACTAGAGCCCCCGTGAGGAGGGAATTAATCCTTGGAAGGACAGGAGGCTGAGCTGGCATCACCTGAAGCAGAGAGTGGGAGAGATAAAACAGATTAACTCCACATACAGAACCTTTCAACAAAACAGAAACCATTTCACTTCAACTTCTCTAGCATCCACAGTATAGATGAAAAATTAGAACTCCACCATTTAACAAAACTTTAAATTGCAACATTAACTACATTTACATGGACAAAAGTAACCGGAATAAAGGACCAGTCGGAATAAATGTAAACACACCAATCTGAATATTGTGATCAGATTAAACTCAATTGGAATGAAATTGTATTCTGAATGAGAGGGGTGGTTTATGCTGATGGATAATCTGATCAGCATGCATCTAAACACTGGTCAGGCTCAACTTATTCTGAATGTGGCAAACTGACCCGAGTGAACATGTGTGCCCGACATAAACGGCATTTCCAGCACTCAACAATGTGGAAATACGGGAAGCAAAGCTGTCGGAGCTCCCGATACAACCTTTGTATTTGAAACATTAAAAGAGCTCAAATTTGTTATTTATTCAGTAACGATTCAACCGTACTTAGAACCTGGTGCAAGTCCAGCCTGGGCGCTTGGAAGACAAACAAAGTCGTACACTACTGCTTTGTTTACAGTATTTTTGTTGTTGTTCAGCAAAGATGGAAGTTCTTCTTCTGTGGTTTTATAGGAAAATTTGATAGCTGCGCACGTCAGAGTCAGGGGCATATAAACGCACATTATGATTGGTTTTCAATCCAAATACATTTCAATCCGATCGTGAAATTCTACTTCTGTTTAGAACCTTTACACACATACATGTGAATACAGAGAAATATGAGTATTTTGAATATTTCACTAAAGAAAACAACCAGGGAATATGGACTGGAATTGATCGAGGTCAAGGTAACAAATCATCATCATCATCATAGTCTTATATAAGAATGCTTTATTTGAAAGAAAATCTTTGTTGCATAGTAAATATATAACTGAAGAAAAAAAATCTAGAATAAAAGCTTATTTGGCAGTTCACTGTTTACCATGACAGACAACAGAGGTTGTGGTTGCCAAAACAGAAACTTGAGACATGGGATGTCCAAATCTATCACTATGCACAACCACAAAGGGTTTATACATGTGTTTGGTCAAGCTGAAGTAGGGGGGCCTTCAGGGCTTGGTTGTCTCTGGGTGGGTGGAATTCAGAGATGCTCTGGAGGGAGACTTTGGTTGACCTCAGAGAAGATGTACATGTTGCACAGTTTCAGCTACCTCCTCTTAAGCCGGGCATACACTGTACGAGTTTTTCAGTCGTGGTACTTATATACATCTCAAACTGTGCGACGGAACCGCGGGGTTTAAAAAGTTCACCGCTCACGATCTGTGCGGCGCGACGCTCGGACGAGACCGGACTGCTCACACTGTACGTCGTGCCCCCTCTGGGACCGCTCGCTGTGGTGGCAGAGGCAGGCGAGCGACGGTAGGTGACAGGGACCCAGAGCAGGGGTTCGAGCCCAGCTCTGGCGAGGCCCGCAGGAGGCACCGGGCGTCGGGGGAACGGAGGGGAGAGAGAGGAGAGACGAGACGCATCGGCGGCCGCGCGGCACGGCAGGTCGCCTGGCCCGCACCCCCCCAGCAAACGGAGGAGTGCTGAAACAGGCGGCCAGCGCGTTGCGCGGACCGCGAAGGAGTGCCGAAACAGGCGGCCAGCGTGTTGCGCGGACCGGACGGCTCGCCCTCCCCAACACCGGCCGGAGGTTGCTTCAGGGACGCCCGCTTCCCTCCCTCCGCTGGCAGGGACGGAGAGGAGGGCGCCCCCTCGTAGCTCTGCTTGAACAGCAGGATGCGCTCACAAAAACCTCACGACAGCCGACTGAATTTCAAACATGTTTGATTTTCACGATCGTCCGATTCCTGATCGGGAGGTAGTCGTGAGAAGCCAGTCCCCCCTCCTCCCCCCCTCTACGATCAAGCTGAAATTCGGCCCGATTCAAAAAATGCTCGCACGACTGAAGAATCGGCCCGAAAAGGGGAAAAACTCGTACAGTGTACGCCCGGCTTTACATGTTGATGGGAGACGTCTGCACGGCACGCAGTCCCAAGATGCCTAGCCATCAGGTTAGTGAGTATGAAGTGCAAATGTGGCCCTAGTGTAAAGCAGTTTGAGTGGTCGATATGGCTAGAAAAGGTAAACTGGTATATTTTCAAGGGGTTGGTGGGTAATGGCACAGAAAGAGGATTATGTAAAGCAGTGAAAGGAGCACATGGAGGAGCTCCTCAATCTGGTTTCTATGTCCTCAGCTGTCCGGGAAGAGTTGGAGGTCTCAGAGGAAGTCTTGTCAGAATTTAAATGCAGGAAATTTAAAGTCATCCAGCTTTTGATGTCATCAAGACATGACTGCAGTTGAAGTAACTGATTGGATTTATCAGGATTTATGGATAAATATAGCTGAGTGTCATCAGCATAACAGTGGAAATTAATCCCATGCTGTCTGATAATTTTGCCAATCGGAAGCATATATATAGTAAATAGAATTGGTCCAAGGACTGAACCCTGTGGTACTCCACAAGTGACCCTAGAGTTTGAGGAAGATTTATTATTAACATGAACAAACTGGAATCTGTCCGACAGATAAGATTTAAACCAGCCTAATGCTTTTCCCTTAATCCCTACAGTATGCTCAAGTCTTTGTAGGAGAATATTGTGATCAACTGTATCAAATGCAGCACTGAGATCTAACAGGACAAGTATAGACACAAGTCCATTATCTGAGGCCATGAGAATATCATTGGTGACCTTCACCAGTGCTGTTTCAGTGCTATGATGAGCTCTGAAGCCTGACTGAAACTCCTCAAGTAGGTCATTACTTTGTAAATGTTCACATAGTTGATTAGCAACTACTTTCTCAAGAATTTTAGATAAGAAAAGAAGATTAGATATAGGTCTGTAATTTACTAACTCATCTTGATCAAGAGATGGTTTCTTAAGTAAAGGTTTAATAACAGCTACTTTAAAAGCCTGCGGTACATATCCATTTACCAAGGATAGATTAATCATGTCTAAAATAGGACCACTGATCAGAGGGAATACCTCCTTAAACAACTTGGTTGGGATTGGGTCTAACATACAGGTAGAAGGTTTTAGCCTCGTGAGACCATCCTGATCTCGCGAGCTTTCAAGGTTTCACTCGCAGATCAGTCTGGCTACTCTCCGTTAAAGAAAATTTGGAGCCGTTCACCAAACGAACGTCCAATCAGCGTTGGCTTTGAGGCGGGTTGAGGTGTGACGCAACGGGAAGCGCGACAGTTCAGTCTAAGGAACATGGCGGCTTCAGCCGATGAAACTAGCGTTAGCGTGGCTATCGAGCAAGTTTTATCGGAATTACAGAGTATTTCTCTGCTGAGCTAACGAGCCTTTACCTGCAGCAGCAAGAGTAGCTTGGCATGTGGTTGTGTTTTCATCGTCGCTCGTAACAGAGCGACGACGAATCCGATTGGTTTATTTGGCCCGTCTATCACCAACATAGGCCAATCAGCTAACCAGTATTTTCGCCCCTTCCCAAAAATACTTAAACGGAAGGTTTCCAGATGGATATGCGGAGCAAATCTATCTGGCGGAGTCAGGTAAAGAAGGTTTAGATGAAGCTAAAATTTTAGATAGCTCAGAAAGCTCTACTGCTTTTAAACAGTTCAGACACTGCACAGGTTCTAAGGATTCCTCCAATGCTGCCTCACTTACTGAGGACGAGGTAATCATGTTTGGGAGGATGCCAATTATTTTATTTTTAATGGAATCAATTTTATTTATGAAGAATCCCATAAAATCATTACTGCTAAGAGCTAAGGGAATGGATGGATCAACAGAGCTGTGGCTCTGGGTAAGTTTGGCAACTGTACTGAAGAGAAATCTAGGATTATTCTTATTCTCCTCAATTAATGATGAAAAATATGCTGCTCTAACTCTGCGAAGGGTCTTGTTATACAACAATAGACTGTTCTTCCAGATTAGGTAGGATTGCTCTTGGTGTGTAGAGCGCCATTTTCTCTCCAATTTCCTAACATTGTGCTTCAAGGAACGCAGCTCTGAATTAAACCAAGGAGCCAGCTTCCTGTGAATAATCACCTTCTTTTTCAAGGGAGCTACATTGTCTAATGCAGAACGCAATGACGAAGTCATACCATTTATACAAAGACATCTATTTGTGAATTGGAAGAAACAACATTGCTGCCATCTACAGGGCATTTCTGCAATACGGAGGATATTAAAAAGGGGACAGACTCTTTTAAGTTTTGATACAGCATTATCCGATAAAGATCTACTATAATGGAACCCTCTTTTGGGGGTGGAGAACTCAGTTAGATTAAACTCAAATGTTATTAAAAAATGATCAGATAGGACAGGGTTGTGAGGAAATACTGTTAATTCTTCACAATCAATGCCATATGTCAGCACAAGGTCTAAAGTATGGAGCCAAGAGTGCGTCGGTTTATGCACATTTTGAGCAAAACCAGTTGAATCTAGGATAGTTTTAAAGGCTACACTAAGGTTATCACATTCTGTGTCAACATGGATGTTAAAATCACCCACTATAATAGCCTTATCAGTATTTAACACCAAATCAGATAAGAAATCTGACAACTCATCCAAAAACTGAGTGTAAGGGCCTGGTGGACGATACAAAACAACAAACAGAAGAGGTTTTATTGCTTTGCAGTTTGGATGAGGGAAACTGAGGGTTAAATGTTCAAAAGAACTGTAGTTATTAATTGGCCTGGGACTAATTAATAAATCAGACTGAAAGATGGTTGCCACTCCTCCTCCTCTTCCCACAGATCTGGGAATGTGGAAATTTGAATAATTGGAGGGAGTTGACTCATTTATACTAACGTAGTCCTCTTGTAGCCAGGTTTCTGTGAGACAAAACAAATCAATCTGTTTATCAGAAATCAATTCGTTAACTAACAAAGTCTTTGGAGGGAGAGACCTTATATTTAATAGACCACATTTAATTGTTTTATTTTTAGGTTCAAGGTGAACCGTATTGATTTTTATTAGGTTTTTATGATTTGTTCCTTTTAGATAAGTTTTTGATCTGTTAAGTTTTGGCCGTGGGAAAGACACCGTCTCAATAGGATAATGGATGGGTAACAGTACAGAAGCTGCAGAGAGGTGTGTTAAACTACGGCTCTGCTTCCTGGTCTGGACCCTGGGTTGTCAGCATTTAGGAGGACTAATAAATCCGGCCAGATTTCTAGAAAGAAGAGCTGCACCATCAAAAGTAGGATGGATGCCGTCTCTCCGGATCAGACCAGGTTTTCCCCAGAAAGTTCTCCAGTTATCAATGTAGCCCACGTCGTTTTCAGGACACCACCTAGACAACCAGCGGTTGAATGATGACATGCGGCTAAACATGTCATCACTGGTCAAATCAGGCAGGGGACCAGAGAAAATTACGGAGTCCGACATTGCTTTAGCAAACTCACACACCGAAGCAACACCAACTTTAGTGACCTCCGATCGGCGTGATCGGGTGTCATTACCGCCAGCGTGAATAACAATCTTACTGTATTTACGCTTATCCTTAGCCAGCAGTTTTAGGTAAGATTCTATGTCGCCCGTTCTGGCCCCTGGCAGGCATTTAACTATGGTCCTTGGTGTCTCTAGTGCCACGTTTCTGACTATTGAGCTCCCAATAATCAGGGTCGGCTTCTCAGCGGGTGTGTCGCTGAGTGGGGAAAATTTGTTTGAAACGCAGACGGGTTGGTGGTGAACTGGGGGCTGAAATCTAGAGCTATGCTTCCTACGAACTGTCACCCAGCTGGCCTGCTTACCCGGCTGCTCGGGTGCTTCTGGAGGACCACTAAGTGAACTAACGCTAGGTCTATGTGGCTCCGCGCTAGCAGAGGGGCGGCTATCAGCTGGTCTTTCCATAGCACGGAGCCGGGACTCTAATTCTGACACCCTCGCCTCCAAAGCTACAAAAACACTACATTTATTACAAGTACCATTATCACTAAAGGAGGCAGAGGAATAGCTCAACATCTGACACAGAGAGCAGGAGATAAGGGGAGACTTAGTCAGAGACGGAGAAGCTGAAGTAATAGTAGGAGAGGAAGCCATTGTGGAGCTAAAGCTAGGCTAGGCTAAAGCTAGGCTAGCGCCCTTCTACCACGCCAAGAGAGCAAACCGTGAAACACGAGGAGTTCCCAAGCGTGATGTGCAGCAACAGAAAATGTTTTAAAAGTGCTTATGTGTTAGAAACACACTAAACTTTTCTCACCCTTCCTCAGATTCAGGGGGAGCAGCATGATTTATTTTTGCTTTTTGTGGTCTACCTGGTGCTCATATAAATACTAAATGGCTTGTACTTGTATAGCGCTTTAACTAGGCTGAAGACCCCAAAGTGCTTTACACTACAGTTCAGTCATTCACCAATTCACACCCTGACGGCGGTGAGCTATGGTAGTAGCCACAGCTGCCCTGGGGAAGACTGTCAGAGGCGTACAACGGCAACACCAGGCCCTCTGACCACCACCAGCAGGCAATTCGGGTGAAGTGTCTTGCCCAAGGACGACGCCTGAGATGGCCGGAGCGGGGAATCGAACTGGCAACCCGCCGATTGCAGGACGAGCTCCCTAAGTCCTGAACCACTGTCGCCCCCAAACCTAAATAAGAGCAGAGTTTGCATTCTCATCAGCAAGTTGAGATTGTTCACAGACTCTGCCAGAGCTGACCTCCTAGCTGAGGCCGTTTGTGGGGTTTATGGACAGGAGGAGCTTTATTTATGAGAGATGAGGGTATCTGGTTGGAGAACTTATAGGTCTCATCTTTGCTTTTTGTAGATTTTTTGGTTCTGTTGGATCTTCTATCCCTGTTCTTTAATCCAGTATGAAGTGACCAGAATGAGAGTCACCTCCTCTAAGTTTGAAGCGGTAGTTTTCAAAGAAAAAGGTAGACTATTCCCCCAGGCTAGGGTCAGTCTCTACCTCAAGCAAGGTAGTTCAAACCATCTAGAAATCTTGAACACAAATGGTTTTAGGATAGAGCAGAAGATGGATACACAGAGTTGGGCTTTGTCTGCAGTAATGGCAGCGCTGCTCCAGTCCATCATGGAAAAGAAAGAGTTGTGCTAAAAACCAAAGCTCTTGATGTACCTGTCCATCTACCGCCTCAGCTATGGTCATGAGATCTGGACCACACAGAAATCTTTAGGTGTTTCATGCTTCGATAACAACTCACATTGCTTTAATCCATGTTATTTATCAGCTCATGTATATTTACACCAATGTGTCTCAGTATTCACTGCTCTCGCATGGAACACACAAAATGCTCGCTCCCACAAGTGAGAAAGTACAGTTATAAGATAAGATTCAGAGGCAGACTCTTTCTGTATCATCTATCGAAGCTAATCTACCTGCTTTTAGTGACCCTAGATCCACTTGTTATTTTTGTGGTTTCATCTTGTGAAATGTTGTGTAATAAGTATTGAAACATTGAGAAGTTGGAAAGATGAATTTAAAAACTTGGAGAAGTCTATTCAGTTCATCTGTAAAAGGTTAAAGTGTATTGTAGGCACATCCTAAAACTTCAACAGCATGCCAAGTATTCCTAAACTTTCAAGAGTAGACTCCCTCCTCTGAGATCAGATTTGAGTCCAAATTAGGGCTGGAAAGCATATAGATAAAAAAAGAAATCATGTTGGATCGAATCAACAAATTCAAAACAGATTTTAAGTGCAGCCCTGACCATTTTATACTGTTGCGTAGCAGCCTATTTTTAGATAAATAACACACACACACTGAACTGAAAAAAGAAAGAACGCATGCTCTCTGAACTCTGGCATGGGGCGTAATGGCTGTAATATTAACCTACATGGCTATAATGCAAAAGAAAGGGAAACTGTTATTGTAACTTTTTATTAACGCTTTTTTCTATCATCAATATATGTCTATAGATCGATAAATATTGTTATTGAATTATCGTCCAGCCCTAGTCCAAATATGTAAGGGCCAATAGAAAAGCATCATCCGCCACAGGTAACTCCTTCATCTTAGACTGTAGGTGTGACATGACAACAAGAAGTAAGACACATACCTTTTCAACTTTGTGACAATGAATGAGTCCATCGTGTCCAATGTAAAAAGTCGAAAATGCATCATATGACCTAGAAGAGATATTAGGAATGAGTGGGATTAAAGAGAAAAATTGTCTTTAAACATCAAAATCTGACTTTTACAAGTGATTGTTTATCCAAAGAATTCCACCTATGTACTGCAGACCTTCTCAATCTTCAAGGAAAAAACAGCAGAGGGTAATAGAACATGACTGGAATCAGAGTAAAAACAAAATGCTATAAGCAAGAAGTTCTGAATATTTCTTCACTGGACTGAGTACAGTTACATCTAAAAAAATTAAATATTGTGTAAAAGAGCAATATTTTTGTCAGTCATCTCAGAAAGTGAAACTCATTATATAGAATCATAACACAGAGTGAGCCATTCTAAGCTTTCCTCCTGTCAAGCCACTTCATGCTTCCCTCTGCAGAAAAGCTGTATGGAGATGCTGATTTTATTCTCCAGCAGAACTTCGTACCGGCCCACACTGCCAAAGGTACAAGAAGCTGCTCCAATACCAATATTGTTTTAAAAAGAATGGTATAGAGTGGCCAATGCGCTTTTGGTTTAGTGCTATGTGTCAACATTGCACCAAGCTTTCTTGATGCAAACTTTATTTCTGAAAGCTGGCATCGCTGCTGGCTATAGATGGCCTGAATGAGCATAGGCCGCTTAGAGGGGCTAGTCTTTGTCTTGTTTCCCATCCAGCATGAATCAGGGAGAGACTATTTCAGAGGACATTTTATCAGCTCAGCATTGTTCCCATGTACACCAATTTAGTCCAGAAGCTTCCCCTACAAAAATAAGTGATAACACTTGCAACAACTGTACAAAAGGACCAGTGCTGGAAACTTTGGACATCCAGTTCAAGTGTTGGCAGTTCTTGAACCAACGAGGCACATGTCTTTAATTCTGGCAACAAAAACTCAGACTAAGCATCGCTTAAATGTGTGAGGAACATTCAAAGCCATCTCCTTTTTATGAAAGGGAGACCATTTGATTACTGAAAAAGGCTTGTGTCTCTAAGAGAAACTTTCAAAGAATGAAAATAAAATGCAATTTATGAATACTGTGATGACTGTGATCATTTCCCTCAGTTCCTTTCCATCACCACAATGCTCTCACCTACGTTCCCAGACTTTTTGGTCTTATTCACTAGGATCAACATCAATTGTTGGTATAACTGCTATGATATGTGCATCTAAGTGGCCAAAAGTATGACTGGAAAAGCAGAAGTTCCATATATAAAATATTACAGCGTAACAAACATTGCCTCCTAGCAGTCCTTAGCAATTCTCATATTACAATGATAACAGTGATTCGGTTTACTGTGCAGTTCTAATTAAGAGGTGTCACAACTTCTTTAAAGTCACCTAAAAACATGAATAAGTAAATGAATTAATTATGCTGCGATCAGACCAAACGCGATTTGAGCATCAGAGGCGCCTGGTTTAGGTACAAACTTAATGGTGGATGTATCTCTAGGAGCGTCGAGAGGTCCAGTGGCACGTTTCACACGTCAGGTGCAGCACGTATTGAGCTTTGAGTGTCCAGGGTGGAACACGCTAGGGCTGGGAAATCTGAACTTTTGCAGCTGGACACAGGGTGTCAACCAATTAGAGCGACTCCGCTATGTAACGTAGTGGCGGATTTTCCGACGGGAAGGAAGGACCATGAAAAGCCAGGAAATTAACAATGGAGGACTATCTCGTGCATCTATGATCGAGCTGTCACTACAGAGACGGGAAAGGACCTTGCCAGGAGGAGGATTAGAGAGGAAGATGGGATCTTGGATAACTTATTTAAATATTTACCATGTTAAAAGTTTTGATATGTCCCTGCAATTGAGGACAAAAATCGGGTAGCTCCTCCCAACGGCCGTCACGAGTCTGTCCATACTTTGCTCAGAGCGTCAAAAATGCTCAGCACAAAGTGTCCAAGTTGAGGCGTTGGACGCCTTTTTGAGGCTCAAATGGCATTCGGTCTGAACGCAACATTAGACATAACCAAGTAAAAGGCGGGGAATAGCATGGGTTCTGAACAAGCTGTCACCTGTACAGATGGGATTTGTCTTTCTGGTAGAAGCGCAGCAGAAAAGAGTGAAAGGGAAGGCCCTTGATCCTCCAGCGAGCCTTGATGGTCCCGTCCTCGATATGCTTGGTGAGCTTCAGCACATCCAGCCGAGCCTCAGCGTAGTAACACAGGGACAGGAAGCGCCACAGGGAGAGTGTGAGCCGGTACACCAAAAGACCTCTACATTAACAGAATAAGCAGAAATCTACTGTCGTTGTTCAGACCATACTGTATCAAGACTATCCAGACTGAACATACAGTCACCTGCTTCTGATGTTTAGCAGTCCATTGATGAATTCCACATCATTTGAGTACATTGTGTAGTCGTGATTCGTCATAAAGAAATTTGGAAGCTGCAAAAAGTAAAGAAATACAATTCTTAGCGATCAGCCACAGCATCCCTACAGTTTTCAACTTTGGTACTGGCATAATTTAATTGTTCGAAATGACAAACACTTAATCCAACACTTATGGCCAAAACTTTACTTTAATGAGCTGTTTGATTTGAGGGCCAGAGTCCTCAAAAAATAAACTTCTTAATCAATCACTTAATCTGGATGGCATTAACTTGGCCTCTGGTAATAAAGTCAAAAGTCTTGGTGTTGTTTTCGACCAAGACATGTCATTTAAATCCCATATTAAACAGGTTTCCAGAGTTTCCTTTTTTCACCTCAGGAATATCGCCAAAATTAGAAACATTCTGTCCAGGAGTGATGCTGAAAAACTAGTCCATGCATTTGTTACTTCAAGGCTGGACTATTGTAATTCTTTACTATCAGGAAGTCCACAAAATGCAGTTCAAAGCCTTCAGCTGATCCAAAATGTTGCAGCAAGAGTTCTGATGAAAATCAACCAGAGGGATCATATTTCTCCAATTTTAGCTTCCCTTCATTGGCTTCCTGTTAAATCAAGAATAGAATTTAAAATTCTTCTTCTAACGTATAAAGCCCTTAATAATCAAGTTCCATCATATATCAGAGCTCTGATTACCCCGTATGTTCCTTTTTTTTTTTTCCTTTCTCCAGTGTCCTGTCTAGCAATGTGGCAATAAGAATTGATGTCTTAATGCCAAATAGAGCTCGACAGATTTTGCTTTCACAAGTGGAGCAAACAGCTTTCACCATAATGCTCCGCTTGATTTGTGCGTGTAAATAGCTTTATTGTGATTCCTGCAGGGAGAATTTCAAATTATATGGACACTACAATGGGAAAGTAGGAGAGTAAAGGAAAAACAAGAAGAGAAAAAAAAGAAAGAGAAGAGGTGAAAGAAAGAAGAGATAAAAGGAAGAGAATGATAAAACGTCCTCTGTCTGCTCCATCACCTGGAAAGAGAGATGTAAAAAGAACAGCACAACCAACAGACATAAAGCAACAGATACAATCGTGTAACACCTAGATGCCATTGCTAAATCATATGTATTATTATTTAAGCTGACATGTGTAATGTGATACCTGAAAAAAGAAAGTAAAAGAAAATAAATAAATAAATTATAGCCTTTCTGTATATAAGTGAACATTTAATACCTGGGACCCAGCACCTGTGGGAGTTTGTGAGAGTGCACTAGTTTAGGTGAAAATTATCCAGAAGGAAATAGTTCGATAGTGGTTGTGGAGAACCCGTATGTTCCTAACAGAGCACTTTGCTCTCAGACTGCAGGTCTGCTGGTGGTTCCTAGAGTCTCTAAAAGTAGAATGGGAGGCAGATCCTTTAGCTATCAGGCTCCTCTCCTGTGGAACCAACTCCCAGTTTTGGTCCATGAGGCAGACACCCTATCTACTTTTAAGACTAATCTTAAAACTTTCCTTTTTGACAAGGCTTATAGTTAGAGTGGCTCATGTTACCCTGAGCTATCTCTATAGTTGTGCTGTGATGGGCCTAGGCTGCTGGAGGACATCAGGGTCTAATTTTCTCTCACTATTGAGTTCTACTGTTCTTCAATTATGCATTACGTGTTGTCATTTCTGCTTTAACTTTCTGTTCTCTCTCTTTTATCTTCATAGTAGGTACACCTGGTCTGACGTTCTATTAACTGTGACATCATCAGAGAAGACAGATCACCCGCTCCTACCATCTAATGTAAAACAGATTACTGGATCAATGTGTGCTTCTGTGCTTTTTGTCTCTCTTGTTGTGTCTCTGCTCTGTCTTCTGTAACCCCCAGAAGGTCGAAGCAGATGACCGTTCATACTGAGCCCGGTTCTGCTGGAGGTTTTTCCTTCTCGTTAATGAGGAGTTTTTCTTTCCACTGTCGCTTCATGCTTGCTCAGTATGAGGGATTGCAGCAAAGCCATGGACAATGCAGACGACTCTCCCTGTAGCTCTACGGTTCTCCAGGAGTGAATGCTGCTTGTCGGGACTTTGATGCAATCAACTGGTTCCCTTATATAGGACATTTTTGACCAATCTGTATAATCTGACCCAATCTGTATAATATGACTGAACTTGACTTTGTAAAGTGCCTTGAGATGACATGTTTCATGATTTGGCGCTATATAAATAAAATTTGAATTGAAAATTGAATTGAATTGATTTGCTTGAAGCAGGTTAAGATTACACAATACTGAAAGTTATACCAATGTCAGCATCATCATCCGCTACCCGATCAGAATGCGGGATATGGGGTGTAGAGTGCTACTTTTGAATCTAGTTTAAAGATCATCCCCATTTTGCATTAAATCAGGCATATCACTAACATGTCCAGAGAAGTCAAGCAACCCTGGCGGCATGTCAGCAACTGACCAGTCAGTAATCACAAATTACCCCCTTACATGTGGAAGCTGCTGGCCTTTTACCTCCAAAAATATTGTCCGATTTTGCACTAAGGATGCATTGGTGTCAGAGGGATTTCATTAAAAAAAATTGGGGAAAATAGCTCAACGTGTCAGTGGGAAAAATGCAATTCAGAACCACGTTATCTCAGATGTTTAAAGGGTAGAATACACTTTATTTTTTTCTCTAGACCTAAAAGGAGTCTAGAAAAATTAGACTGGATACCGATAAAGGCAGGCGGCCGACCTGAGCAGATGAACACAACAGTGATCGACGGGAACTACGTCATGTTTGTCTGTATGAAGGCAACTCAGTTTTGGCCATAATTACATTGTATGATTAGTGGTTAAATGAAAGGATAATGTGCTGTGTTTTGGATATATATACACACAGTGGTGTGAAAAAGTGTTTGCCCCCTTCCTGATTTCTTACTTATATTTTACATGTTTGTCACGCTCAGTATTTCAGAACATCAAACACATTAAAATATTAGTCAAAGGCAACACAAGTAAACACAAAATGCAGTTTTAAATGAAGGTATTCATTATTAAGGGAGAAAAAAATACAAACCTACATGGCCATGTGTGACAAAGTCCAAAGAACTTGTGCAATCAAGCCATGAGGAAAAATCCTCCATGCTGCTTTGTGTTCGTCTCCCTGTATATTTTGTAAAGCAGCAGCACCTAGACCAATGAGGTGAGTCAGATTTTGTATCATCATACGCAGGACATGGCTGGAAACAAATTTACCGTATTATTACATATAACGCACATCATAATTTACGAATTACATCAACATTTTAGATATTTTGGTTCTCACGAAATTAGGAGACTAGGTGCATCCCGCTTTAGCTCATTATGGGACACGTACTTCGGATTCTAAATACGAGACGACTCCGTTTTTCAAGGAACAGTTGACAACCCTAGATATTAATGTTTGTGTTATCCGGTCCGCTCATTAACACAAAATATAACTTAAAAGTCTTTTTTAAATTAGCAACAAATGTTGCTAGCATAGCGCTATTAGCTCCCCAAATAACATCAGTGTTACAACCGAGTCAACGCAACTACAGTTAGTTTTAAACAGAATGCTTGTTTTCGTTTCACTCCACCATCGTTGGATAGTGCTATGAGCGTTCATCATTCATAGGGAAGATTTATGTCGATTTAATGTTTTGTATGATTTAGGATTAACCCATCAAGTGGACGATCGCTACAGTGCCCCTAGTTTCCCGGATGAATAATTGCATTAATAAAATCAGTGTCCTAAAAGGTTATTGATTTTACAGAGCAAATCATTCTTTAAAATGGTATTTTCTCAAATAATGTTTTGTTTTTCTTAGGATTTGCATTGTGAAAGGGCTGAAACACATTCCAAATGTTGTTCTAAATTAGTTGAGCTAATCTGATCTCATTCCACATTGTTTAAGATTAAGGATCTACAGTGAACTAGGATTCACTGAATCATTCTGATAATGTTTTTCAACTATCTTATTTGTCTTCTTTTGTGTGTACAACATTGCTTAACTTCTTTTTATCTTCATTTGGCTTAGTAGTAAAGTTTCACTAGCCTAGTAGCGAGGATTTGTTGATTGAAATACAGTGTTAATTCAGATAAACAGCATTCTATTAGTGGTGCTCTCTGGATGTTCATTTTATTTCTGTTAATAAATTCTTGAACTTGAAGAATGCCAGTGCTCGGATCACCCATTTAACTATTGTCCTAATATCAGCTGATATTCACCAGACAACGCCTAATAGACCGACAGTTATTTATTAAGCATTAATTAACTTAACAACAAACTGCAGGCCTCACTGCCTTGCTTAGGGTCAGAGTTCATGTCTCCACCGTCTGAAAGAGATTGGGCCAAAATGGCCTGCATGGTAGAGGTCCAAGACCAAAATCACTGCTGAGCTAAAAGAACAATAAAGCTTGTCTCAGTTCTTCCAGAACACATCTTAATCTCCAAGACTTTTGGGAAAATATTCTGTGGACTGATGAGACAAAAGCTGAACTTTTCAGAAGGTGTGCGTCCCGTTACATCAGGCATAAAGGTAACACCACATTTCAAAAAAAGAACATCATAGCATAGGTGGTGGTAGTGTGATGGTCTCAGACTGTCCCAGGACTTGGGAGACTAGCTGTGATAAATGGACCCATGAATAAATGGACCCATTTTGCTGTCTACCAAAAAATCCTGAAGGAGAAGGTCCAGCCATCTGTTCCTGACCTCAAGCTGAAACCAACTTGGGTTCTGCCTGACCTGAATCCTATAGATGCTGTGGCCTGACCTTAAAAAGGCAGTTCCTGCTGGAAAACCCTCCAATGTGGCTGAATTCCAACAATTCTGCAGAGATGAGTGGACCAACATTCCTCCACAGGGCTGGAAGAGACTCCCTGCAAGCAATCCCAAACGCTGATTGCAGTAGTTGCTGCTAAGGGCAACACAACCAGTTATTAGGTATAGGGGACAATCACTTGTTTGTGTTTACTTCTCTGTTTAACTTGTGTTGTCTTTGATATTTACATGTTTGATGTTCTGAAACATTCAAGTGTGATAAACATGTAAAAAATAAGAACTCAGGAAGGGGGCAAAACAAATTTCACACCAATGTATGTTGTACCTTCTGCTTGAATGAGCTGAGCCTTTGTTAGCTACAGTCAGTTAACATGACTGGTTTTGCACAAAGCTTTTAATCCATAGTGTAATGGAAACTTCCCAATCATTAAGCAGACTTTCACAGTGAATAAAGTCCTCTGATGACTACCATTGTTGGTCTCATTACAGGTGACGACGAGACAGAGAACAGACAGCGGATAGAGAGCTTTGTAGACTGGTGCCAACAGAACCACCTTAGGTATAAGGCAAGGAAAACAAAGGAGCAGGTGGTGGACCCATCTCATTGAGGCAGGTGAACATCCAGGGAAATCTTGGTATTTATCTGAAGAATAAACTGGACTGGAGTCACAACTCAGATGCTCTTTACAGGACGGGTCAGAGCAGACTCTACCTGCTGAGGGGGTCTTTTTGACTGCATGGGGCTCATCAGCCATCTTCTATGGTGTATGTTGGAGCAGCAGCTTATCTGTAGCTGGGAGAAAGCTGGAGAAGCTCATTAGGAGAGCCAGCTCTGTCCTGGTATACCCCCTGGACCCAGTGCAGGTGGTGGGAGACAGAAGAACTGTAAGAAAAATATTTTCTTTGTCTCAAAGTCTTTGTCTATTCTGGTGGCTCACACTTGAGCACTTACTGATGGAAAATGTCTCCCACCCATGCATGGAGTTGTTGCAGAGCTGGAGAGCTGTCAGTGAGAGACTGCTGCATCCTAGATGCACAAAACAGCAGTGGCGCCGGATTGATTTTTAAGGCGGGGGGCCATGGGGATGTTTCCTCAACTTGCAATCTACTGGTAGGCCCCTTTACTGTAAAGACGCATGTGCTCATTGCTGTCACACATGTAGCCTTTTAATCAATAAAAGAAGTTGAAAAGTGACTCCCCAGAATCTTCCATAATAAGCCTTTTTTCCTTCTCTGGCAAAGCAGTAGCTGCGGTGAACTTTGTTCAGCACTAGGCTGTCTGCAGGAGTTTGTGGATGTGTAGAGCTGATTAAGCTTGTGTTTGGACGTGGTGACCAGGGGAAGCTCTTTGGTCGACGGAGGCTGAAGAAGCGCCGCTCAGCTGTTGCATTTGACATGAGTACCGTCACCGACACGCCAACTGGTACAACAATGATAAACAGGCTGCTTTCTTTGCCGATGTAAATCGGATTTGGCAGCTGTAAAATGTTATCAAATTTAAAAAAAGAAAAAGTTTTTTCTTCTGCTTTGTTGTAATGTTGCTGAACCGTCTTTGCTGAACGCTGACAAAACAGCTGTTTTTGTTTTATAATACAAAATAATGTATTTAATAAAAGAAAACGTGTCCTCGGTTTCTGACTGAGATTGTGTTCAAAAAATAAAATAATAACCTCGACAGGCTGCCACGGGTCCTGGTTAGATTGTTCTTCTATTATTTTAAAGAAGTTCACATGAACATAGAAGCTCATGTGCCTGCATTTTCTCCACATAGCGCCTGCCATCGGTGCACAATGCGCAGCACTGTGGCACATTGCAGCTGCCTTTGGGACCATAATGACAGACTAATGAGTGCAGTTATTTGCAGTCTTTGTCAATAACACACTGTGTTGTTTAAACATAACCTGGCACAGCTTTGTTGAAGCAGACCTGTTAACTGGACGCCGGGTGATATTTGCTGCTTCTTACCTTTTTGCACATGTCTCTAGACAGCAGGAGCACAACATAAACAAGGAGAGAGAGAGATCCGTCACAGCCTCTCGGCACAATCTCATCAGGCTTGGGCAGGTCCGTAAAAAGTATGTGTTTGTGTGTGTGTGTGTGTGTGGGGGGGGGGTTCCTCCCGGCTGCTGCAGGACTCTATAGTCTCTGCTGCTCACAACAGACTCGATAAGCGTTTACGACATGCGACATCTGATCAGGAATCATTTACACCGTCTCTCATGCTCATGTCCATTTGCACAAGCTTCAGCTAACTCTGGGTGTTGCTATACAATCACACATTTTGCATATTTGTTTTGCAATGTTGTGTAAATCGGCTGCTGTTTTTTTTTCTCCGTTTAACTTGAACATTTCAGTTTTACCTGAATATTCCATATTATCAATAATTGTGCAATACTTACTCTGATTATATTTTTAATTGATTTTCTCTGTTGCTGTAGAACTAACTTTAGATTAGGGTTTTTTTTTTTTAATAATTAATAATTCAGTGTGTAACTCTGGCTAAATATTTTCTCACTGCTGAATTTCCTCATTGTGGGACAATAAAGAAATTTCTTAATTACTGCCATGGATATGGCAACATAAAAAAAAAAACATCTACTGCAGTAACTTTTAAGGTACAAGTTTTAGGTATAAGTTGGGTATTTAAACCTGGGCTTTATCATCAGTTTGTCCAGGGTTACCTTAAAATATTGTGACTGACTTGATGTAGATTTTTTTTCCCCTGTCTTCTTTGCCTTAATGTCGGTAGATGATGCAAAAATGCCTCACCTCTGGAAATGCTCTGAGCTTCACCATCACTGCTATACAATGTTTCTGTTTGTTGGAGCTTAGATCTGCCTGGTGTACACCTCCACATTACAGAGCGATCTTACAGTTGCCGCCAGCTTCCTCCTGCCACATGCCGATGTACCCTTGGGCAAGGCATTTAACCCCTAGATGCCTACCGATCTGCCTATGGGTGTTTGAATGTGTGCACAAATGTGAGTTCAACTGGGTGCACAGATGGTAAAGTGGTGAATTGCAGCCAAACTGCATGAGGATTCCTCTCAGACGTTCAATTTCACTTCATATCAGACTTTAGTCATAGATCATCTACATAAGCATTTAAACCACCGTGTTATTCATCCTTATGCTGGTGACACTTAGATATACATGCATATGGGACATTTCAAATAAATAAAAAACGCCCATAAGCCATCACATTCCTCTCTCCAATGATCACCAGGGCGACGTGTACTACAGATTGATAGATCATTGTGATCAAATATTTCCTGGCCAATAATGAGGACTGGCCAATATGCCTCTTTAGACTCCTTCACAGGTGCTGAGAGAGAGCTCCAGCCCCCAGAGCACAAAGGAGGTGCGCTCACCACTCACAGCCAGGCTGCGCTCAGCACCCATCGGCTTCCTAAAATGCTGTTTGCAATTTTTATTTTTTATTTTTTTTGTGGAGGGTCCGTTAATAATCGCGAGGAAACCTATCATTCCTCTCCCTCCCTTCCTTCCTTCTCTGAATGTCGGTTTCACACGGCGTCAGCACATGGATCTGGATTCGCTGCCACTGGGAGGGATTTCAATACCACATAAAATGGACCAGCTAATCAGGATCGATGGGCGGGATTTTCGTAGATGTGACGTATCAGAGAGCGACTGTTGGCAGTGAGGAAGCAAACAGTAACATTGATGCTGCCATTTCATCAGTGTTGTCCAATCTACCGAATATTAATTCTTTAAAAGAACACCAGAGAACGGCTATGAAGGCTTTTGTTAGTGGAAAAGAAGTTTTCACCCTTCTCCCGCCCGGGTTTGGCAAGAGCTTGTAGCACGTCAGTAAAAACGACGGACAAGCGGTTTATCCAATCATATGCAAGAATTTTTATAAGGCCCCTCCTTGTGAAATGCATCTACAATGGAGCAATCCCAGATGGATGTGTGGAGCTCGGCGGAACGAGATCCATCTGGTGAGAGCCAGGTTATGAAACACCAGCAAAGCTGTTGCTTTAATTCTACTAATCAATATACTTAGCAGGTCAGATGGACTCTGGAGGATGATGCATTATTCTCTCTGTGTACACAGATGGACCAAACAGCTGTACTGTGGTGAGAGTCAGGTTAGATGTTTAAAGCACTCAATGCATTAGGACAGCAAGAATTAGGGTCATGACACAGAGCCCGGTCATGGGGAAATCCCAGTGGATCACCTTGTATAGAGGGAAAGGACAAGGTGATCCATGATGGTGGGTTTTCTGGGTGCGTGCTAATTGTGGAACTAAGGTGTGACAGCTTACCTCCAGCCTCAGTCTTTCGTACATCATGGCTAATTTCTCCTCTTCTTCGCCTTCTCCTTCACTCACTTGGCCCTCTGCTCTGCTCAGGCGGCTGCACAGAGAGGTAGGTGGCAGCAACAGCAGTTCAGCAGTCATCCTGTTGAGTCCATTGCTGTGGCAGGATTTCAGTATTCTACCAGTTCCCAGATGCGTGGCAGGACAATGAAAACAATAAAACTGAGAGCCAAACATGAATGGCACAAGACAATCCTCTGTTATAGAGCAGCTTTTGATGCAGCCATTGGGTCGCTTTAGAACATCTGCTCTTTTCATCTGGAGGCTCTCGATGCTAATGTCATCTTCTCTGCTGCCATCCACAGTTGTCAATGGAAAGGAAAACTCAGTGTCACTGCTGTGACTCCCCAGAGTAATCAGATCTTCTGGCTGAATGTGACTGAAGGCAGGGAGCTTCAGTAGCATGTGCATTTTGTTCAACCTCTCCTGTGGCACCAGTACACACAAGCTGTGGGACTCCTCCCAGTCCTCCTCATAGCAATTTTCGCTCTGCTGGCTAGCATGGTGGAGTGGATGGGACAGCAGTGGTCGCCTCATCTTCTGATATCTCAGGCTGTTAGGGGGGGCCAGGGCCCAAGCAGCACTGCTCAGTGGACATGTCTGACAGATCCGTTGCCAGTGAAACGCCTGAAAAGGAGCAATGAGCATTTAACACCATTTATGGAAAGTTTTCTTTACACAAAGCTTAATATGCAGACATATAACATCTAGGGTCTCATTTATAAAGCTTGCATATGCACAAAAAGGGGCCTGAAGTATGCATTTGCCACTTTTCGCGCAAAAAAAAAAAAAATTGATGGGAAAATGTGCGGTCCTCATGGCAACTCAGACCCATGCATATGCTCATTTTGGAGACAGGCAATATCGGCGACGCAGATGGTAAAGTGGTGAATTGCAGCCTAACTGCCCCATGATTCCTCTCAGATCTTCAATTTCAATCCATATCAGACTTTAATTGTAGATCAACTTTATCATAAGCATTCAGAACCGCAGTGTCACACATAATTACGCTGGTGACACAATTATACAAAAGGACCTTTCAGATTCAAATTCCATCCCCCACTCACAACCATTTCACTCAAAGTATTCTTGGGCAAGAAACTTCACCCGAATTGCCTGCTGGCGGTGGTCAGAGGGGCCGGTGGCGCCGCTGTATGGCAGCCTCGCTTCTGTCAGCCTGCCCCAGGGCAGCTGTGGTTACTAACATAGCTCACCACCGTCAGGGTGTGAATGGGTGGGTGAATGACTGATTGTAGTGTAATGCACTTTGGGGTCGTTGGACTAGTTAAAGCGTTGTACAAGTACAAGTCATTTACCATGGATTACAAGATTATTGGGAACTTGTGAGGCGATCACTTTAATTGCTGTATACGGTCAAATGCACTTGTGCGTAAAGCTGCGTGGTCACTGCTGGAGGACCTTGTAGACAGGAGAATTGGGAGGAAACACAGTTTCAGGGATCAAATATTTCCTGGCCAATGATGATGACTGGCCAATATACCTCTTCATCCGAGCATTGAATTTTGGTGTAACCTATAGGGAAAGTGGCTACACCTGCCTCCAGGTGCTGAAAGGCATCTCTCCAACCAGTGCAGCACAGCGCTCACACACCCATGCAGCCATCAACGACCATCGGCTGTCTAAAATGCTTTTTGCAGTGTTTAGTTTTATGTATTCATCGCGTCGACCTGAGCGCAAAGCCTTAGAGGAATTTCAACACAGAGCACGGCTTTCATCTGACGTTGAAAACAGCCAGTTTAATTTTTTTCTTTTAATGTGGGCAACATCTACGCTTTTACCTCTGATTTTCTCATTTAATAAATGCCTCTCTTTAAAAAATGTCTTTGCTTTTTCTCCATAGTTGTCACGTCACCATGACAAAGAGCTGACCCATTTTTAACACACATTAACGTTCATGAGGTGCTTTGCGTCGACCATTTATGGTTGAATGTGGGCGTGCAGAGGGCAGAAGACAAGGAGGAACCAGGTACAGCTGTGATCCATAGAGGAAAAGTGTGTGCTGGTGTGTGCATGCATGGTTTTAGAAATCACAATATTTTTTGGTGTACGCAATTTTATTTTTCTTGGTGTATGTGCACTTTTAGTATAGATTCCACAAAAATGTTTTATAAATGAGACCCCTGACCTTTTGCTGGTCTAAATATTTTTACCCCCAGTCATTAATTAAGCAAATACTCTGCACATTAAAGCTATAGTTGGTAATCTTTTTCAGAAACACTTTTTGTTATACTGGGTAAAATGGATAAATACATAATATATTCAGAAAAAGGAGGTTAAAAATGTTTACTTCTGTGAAAGCTGCAGGCCAGTAAGAACTCTAACCAATCCCTGCCATTTGGTCCGAGTGGCAGGAATTGGTTAGAGTTTTGCTCCTGCCATCACCCCCCTCTGTCTCTCAAGTTCCGTGGGGGATCACCTTCTCTACCGGTTCTCCCATATGCTAGTCATTCTGATACGCTCACCTAACACCAGAGTGCATAGTTGTTCCTTGTTAGTTTCTGTTTGCTGACTGCGCAGGCACACTTGTAGTGTTTATTTATTCAGTTAGCCTAGGGTTAGCCGTTCATTGTAGCTCCGCTGCTCACACCGTATACTTTGAACATGGCTGAGAGTCACAAGAAGCTTGCAAACCATGTACAAGTTGATGAGAAGAAGAGGAAGGCCTCAGTAGAAAGAAATAAGACCAGAGTGGATTTGGGAGATGGGTCTTGCGCATGTGTCGTTATTTAAAAAGGGACTTCGGGAAGCTTCCGGAAAAATCGCCGACTTTAGCTTTAAGGGTTCCTGCTTTTACATAGGACTTAAACATGTCCAAAGTTTTACTCAATTTATTAATATTATCATCCTCGTCATTAGTAGTAGCAGAACTAATAACTAACAATACTAGAGTGGAGTAGATATAGTAAACACAAGTACTAAAGCAGTGTTTCCCGCAGGAATTTGCTTAGGCGAGGCGGTGAGTTGGGGGGGGGGATGGGGGCAAGTTTTGCACGGACCGACTCGCGGAGCGTGGGGGGGGGGGGGGGTCGTATCCATGTGTTTTATTCCCCTGCCATTCACTATATGCACGCGCGACAGCAACAACAAAAAACACGTGTTAACGTCAAATAAGCACGCAAGCATATCGAGTTAGTTTTTTTTTTTGGAATGTTGGTGAGGCGGTAGCGTGAGTTTGGTGAGGCGGCTTTGCAGAGTAGAACAGTCTCTTTGTTTTAAGAACAGATCACCCCCCTCCCAAGCATGGGAGGGACGCAGCCTTTAAAAGATGTATTCAGAATAGGAAAAGTTAGACAGAAATCTTTACATCACCATGAGCCAGGAGGTCAGAGCTTGTACTGAATACAACAAAATGGTAATGCAAACTCTGTCTCCATTGGGAGTTCCTAATGAACTAAATATGCATCTTACAATGTTTACCTCTGATCAATGTTTTATTCATTTACTGCCAAATCTTAAACCAGGGTAAGAATGGGCCTTCAGAGCTAAGCAGGAGAAGGCCGGTACATTAAATTAACACTTACTAACAAGAAATACTGTCACTTTTTAATAACACCAGATTCTAGGCTAGTACTGACTGGAACAATTGGAAGGCATTAACTTGGCCTCATGATCACAGGATATTGTGAAGTCGCAGAAAACTCCCATTAGTATATCGCATGATTTACAGACTCACTGCTGCTGTCTTCAGTTGGTGCTTGTTTGTGGGCCTTTCTGCCTTACGTTTTGTCTTGAGCAAGTGAAATGCATGCTCGATTGGGTTGAGAGATGTTAAACTCATTAGCTTTTTAGGCATAAGATCTGTTTGTGCAGAGGTAATCAGAAAGAGAAGTGGGATAGTTAAGCCAACTGCGAGAGTTGACAACACTGCCTAAGCTCCAAATGATACAGAATATAAAGATAAAGCTATAGTAATTTTACAATGGAACAGATTACCTGACTGAGACTTCGGCTCCATTTTTGAATGGGTTTCCTACTGCTCTGGCTGCAGATACAACCGTTCCAGAAGGCTACACCTCCTCTGCTCAGAGCCATTCAGTCAGGGTCCAAGTTACCCCAGGCACCAGCTGAACATCACCCAAGGTCCACCAGAAAGCCGGACTTCCAAAAACACCGCCAGGTATCCTGGATTTCAAACACCTGAGAGCACAGAAAAGTGTAGGAATTTATCAAAATTAGGTCTACTCCTCAACCAGAAGCGTAAACACTTGATTTCAATATTCTCCATGCAGGCATTCAGACTTTAGCGAGTGGGCCAATCAGAAATGCACTCAATGATGTCATTCCATGACTTAACACTCCATCAGCCCTCACAGTTATCAATAATGGAAAAACAAGTACACCAGAATATAAAGAAGTCCGTTTTACTGCTCATGTTTTTTTTTTTAAGAAGGTTTTATTAGTTGGAAAACTGGCAAATAAAAGTGGCTTATTAATGAACATCCACCTAACTGCTACACCTAAAAGATAAGCCATTGTTTTATTACAGGTTCTGTTGAGTTTCCTCAATGCAGAGCATTAAGCTAAACTAAACTTTAATCTGGGATATTACGGAGGGATAAGAGGAAAGGTTTCAGCAGAAAGATATCAGGAAAAAACTGACCTACTCTGTTCCTTTGGTATTCTATAATGGGGGATGTACACTGATTAGTGCTGGGGACTCTAACCAAGTTCTTTTAAAGCCTGTGCTCCCCAAAGTTTCATAAATTCATTAAGTTCCCAACCAGAGACAATAATACATTAGGTCAAGCTTACTGGAACATCTCAGGAGCTTATACAGCTGCTGCAGCCCCACATTTTGGTTCATCAGATCATCTCTGTGGACCTGATTCCTGTCTACAAGCCACTGATCTGCAGAACCAGACCGGTGACAAAAACCATTTAGGTTTTGACAGAAGAGGCCTGCTCAGCTCTACAGGACTTTTGGAAATACTGACTGGGATGTATTTAAAGAGGGTGCTGACTTAGGAAGCTACACATCATCTGTGCTTTCCTATATCCACTTCTGCATTGATGCTGTCCTCCCCACAAAGACAATCAGAGTGTTTCCTAACCAGAAACCATGACTGGACAGCTCTGCGCCATCCCTGCTGAAGGCCCAGGATGCAGCATTCAGATCTGGAGACACACTGGCCTACAGCAGGGCTACAGGCGAACCTAAAAAAGGCATCCAGAAGGCAATGCATAGATACAAGCAGAGCATCGAGGACCACTTCAGCAGCAACAATCCACACGACATGTGGAGGCATCACAAACATCACAGACATCCGGAACAGCAACCAGCAGCTCAGCAATGACCTAGCTCTCCATGACACCTTAAACAGCTTCTTTGTACGCTTTGACTCTCTAAGCAGCAGGGAACCTGAACATCTTCCCAGCCAGAGGATCATCATCAGCCTCTCGTCCTGCTGCTCCACCAAGAAGGTCAACACCAACAAGGCCGCAGGTCCAGACATGGTGTCAGCCAGGACACTTAAATTGTGTGCTGACCAGCTAGCAGGGGTCTTCCTGGACATCTTCAACCTCTCCCTGCAGCTCTCCACGGTCCCCGCCTGTCTGAAATCATGCATTATCATGCCTGTTCCCAAGAAACCAATCATCACCTGCCTCAATGACTATCGTCCCATCGCTCTGACCCCCGTCATCATGAAGTGCTTTGAGAGGATCCTCCTGAAGTACATCAAGGACACCATCCCTGCTGGCCTGGAAAGCCTGCAGTTTGCCTACAGGGAGAGGAGGGCGCTGTCTTGTTAGCACTTCACTCAGCTCTGACTCATCTGCAGCAGATCAACACCTATGTTAGGATGCTCTCTGTGGACTTCAGCTCAGAATTCAACACCGTGCTCCCAGACACGCTGGCCCTGAAGCTCCACAACATGGGATTATCCACACTTTTCTGCTCCTGGATCAGTGACTTCCTCCCCAACAGACCTCAGGTGGTGAAGATTCGGAAACGCACATCTACTCCACTGATCCTCAACACAGGAACATTGCAGGGCTGTGTCCTCCGTCCTGTTCTCTTCACACTTTTCACCCAGCACTGTTCTGCTGTCCACCCCACAAACACAGTAGTGAAGTTTGTGGATAAGGTCAGCAATCTTCACACAGTGGTGCTCCAGGAACAACCTGATCCTGAACACCAGTAAGACCAAGGAGGTAATAATAGATTACAGGAGGTCCAGGAGAACTCAACAAGCTCCTCTCTACATACAGAGGGAGGAGGTTGGAGCATATGGACAACATTAGGTTTGTGGGCATCATATCTCCTCCGACCTCTGCTGGACTGTGAACACCTCCCACCTGGTGAAGAAGGCTCAACAACGGCTCTTCTTCCTCAGGAAACTGAAAAGGTCTAGACTTCCCTCTAAACTGCTAAAGAACTTCTATAGAGCTACCATAGAGAGTGTTTTATGTATCAGCATAACTGTATGATATGGAAGCTGCACAGTCCAGGAGAGGAAGGAGCTAGCACGGATGGTGAGAACAGTGCAGGGGATTGTGGGATGCCGTCTGCAGGGTCTAGACTAAATTTATGCAGAACGAGTCCAAAGAAGGACTACGCATCTCCACCAGTGACGTGCAGTCAGGGGAGGCAAGTGAGGCCAGGCCTCACTTGCCATCATGGAAAAAAAGAAAATATATAATAATGATAACATAATATAAATTGTGATTCAGTCTGTCATTTGTAATAAGCTTTTTTATCTAATTTTTTATGATATTTTCTTTAAAATCGCAGACTTTTCACTATTTTCCACGTAAATCCTTGGTATCACTTGATAGTGAAGCCGGTGAGGCCGCAGCAAGCTTGGCCTCCCCTGGGATTGCGCTAAGACCATGTTAACTGCGCTGGCTTCCATTCTGTGAATGCATCTTCCTGTCTCTAGATCATAAATCCAGTTGTTCAAACATTTATGAACTGATTTTCCACAATCTAACGTATGTGGATTACGAATGGTGTTTTGCTCATCATACTGTGTGCAGGTAACATGTTTTCGTGCTGCAACAATAATAGTAAAGACAACAACAACAACAACAAAAATAACAATTATAATAATATAAGGGGCAACATTATATTATACATAGATTCAAGGACAAGTCAGTAAACCAGCAGATTAAATTTACTCACAAAAAAAAGAAAATTACCAGCATTTTTTTAAATTCTAAAGATTTGACATAAGATTTTGTCTCATTTTTCCAATGAGATATGACTGGTTTACATTTTAAGTAACGGCATTTGTGTAAATAAAATGTAACTAATAGAATTAGAATATTAATACCAACTTTATCTTCAATTTTTGCAACTATACCAAATAAGGCTACTTTTAGAGTAAAATCAGGTAATTGAATTCCTTTAGATTGGATCCACATCAGAAAATCAGGCCAAAAGCTTTGGACTACAGTGCAGTGAAAGAAAAGGTGTTCCAGACTTTGAGATTCAATATCACAAAAAACACAATTTTCAGTGTCAAACTTACATTTTTCTCTTAGAAATTCATTAGTAGGGTAAAATCTGTTAATAATTTTAAATTGAATTTCTTTCATTTTTTTTTTTAGGTACTGGGTATGATAGGAATTTAGTTCTGATCATCTTTTTTGCTTCTGTATCGAAATCTTTGAGAACATATTCTCTCTTTACGTGGTTGGAAGATGAACAATATGTCAAATAACACCTCAAAAATGTATTGTTACATTGAGTGCTGAAAAAATTAACGTCATCCATAAATAATTGTTTGAGTTTTGGAGAAATATCAGAAAATATTAGATCTTGTCCAACCATAGCCTGAAGAGGTAAAGGGAATGTTTTTAAGGTCTGATTATATTTACTTTTAGTACAATGGATTTGATACTTTTCACAAAACTCCTGATGAAGTAACAGGTTACCTCTATTGTCCATGAAATGAGAAACAGCCCATATTTCTTTTTTATACCATTCGTTCATAAATATAGATTTTCTATTACTTAGAACGTATCTATTGTTCCAAACAGGGGTGTTATGGGGTGTAAAATTATGATTAAAGATTAATTTCCAATAGAGAAGAACCTGTTTATGAAAATCAGATAATTTAAGTGGTAATTTGTTTATCTCAAAATCACATTGTAAAAGAAATTGGATTCCACCTATTTTTTTGAACACTAAATTGGTTATATATGACCAAATTGAAAGATTAGTATTAGGCGCCTGCCATAGCATTTGCAATGAGGAGGCAGGCGCCTGGCAGTGAGCTCCACTGAGACTGAGAGACTTTTAAATCTGAAGAAGATAAAGAGGACCGTAAAATGACCGATATGTTTGTGCAGAAAGAGCGCTGCATGGACTTCATTTCTAAGTAGAGGTAAGACAGTGATAATTATTCATGTTTTGTTTTTGTAATGAAATGTGCGTAATGTAGGTTATAGTTTTTAAATGTGTTACAAATGCAGAAATCCATCATAACTCATAAACTGTCTATACCAATCAAATGACAAATGATTTTGTATTATTTTTTCCATGTCTCTTGGTGGTTTCCAGTCTCCTTCAGCACTTTGCAATGAGTCTACTCTGTAGAGTGGATATATCTGTAAATCTGACTCTGATGACGTCAGTGCCTCACCAGCTATGAACCCTACCGCACGTCACTGATCTCCACTGATCCCACCCACCCAGGTAATGTCCCTCTCCCATCAGGTAAACGCTTCAGAAGCCCCAAAAAGCCAAAACAAATAAACTTAGAAACAGCTTCTTCCCAAGAGCTGTGAGGGAAATCGGCCCCTGATGGGAGACTGCAGTCCAATACTTTTAAATCCCCCCCACTGTTACTAGCCCACCATAAGTTACACCTTACTACCTCATTAGCTGTTACTGTGACTCATGAACGCTAACATGTGTGTAACCCTTGTTCATCGCCTGGTTGTGCCTCGTTATGTGTAATGTGAACCGGAGTGGCCAAAGACAAATTTCGCAGCGGTGACACATAAATATTCTTGAAGTCCTAATGCAGGAGAACAGCATGCTGTTGCAGTATGATGACTGTTTGGGCTATAGACAAATCAATAGGGCTTGAGATTAAAGTAGGAAGCTGCTGTGTTTTCTCTAGTCGTGCATATCTGGTTGGTTATTTTGGGACACACGGAAACACCATAAGCATCCAGCCCAGCCCAGCAGAGCGGGAGAGGAGAGGAGAGGAGAGGAGAGGGGCGGTCAGGGACGGAGCCCCGGCGGCAGTTAGCTTGGTGCTAAGCTAAGGAAGCAGTTGAGTCTGGTTTACTGACCTCCTGCTCTGCTCCCTTCCACCAACGGAAGCTGCTCACATTCGTCTGGAGGATTTTGCTCCTACCCCAGGAACACCGCAGAATCAGGAGGGCAGAGGCAGCGAGAAGCTCGCTGGCTTTAACTTTAGCGAATGTCACTTTCCTGAGGGCGTCCTTGCACAACACAACAGAACGGCGGTGCTTTCGCTGATGTAGGAAATTTGTAACTTCTTCTTCTTTTGGTTTTTATGGCGGTTGGCAACTAACTTTAATGGTGCATTACCGCCACCAACTGGACTGGAGTGTGGTACTGGAGTCTAACCTTTCCTAATAGGTTGCAAACAAATAAAACAAACTAAACTAAACTAAACAAAACAAACAAAAAGATCATACTAAATTATTTTAATTAGCCCTGTATTCCTCAGGAAGCCAATTACATAGTTTAAACTCATTTCCCCTGTGGTTCTTTGCAGAATTTTTTCTAGGTTTAGCCTCATCTGTTCTCCTTGTAATTGTAAGACTAGTCTAGGACTTCTCCCATCTCCACTTGGATAGCTGTTACTGGCGTGGTTTTGACAGCACCACAGCATTAACCTGACTCGTGCCAAACGTATGTCATGCGTCTGGCTTGAGTCAGGTTACCACAGCATACCCTTAACGCCTGATTTTGGATCACACCCAATTTATTCAGCCATGTTTTGGCTGCAGAGCTTCTTCTTGTTCTTCTTTTTTTATAGCGGTTGGCAAGCAACTTAATGATGTGCATCATAGACATAATATATGTCTATGTGCATTACCGCCACCTACTAGAGTGGAGTGTGAATTTGCAACTTCTTCTTCTTCTTCTTGTGGATTTTATTAGTGGTTAGCAAACAACTTGTGCATTACTGCTATCATCTGCTATGGAGTGTGGGCACTGAGCTATATAATATAGCTCAGTGAGTGTGGGACTATTTATTCTGCTCTCTGGTTTCTGTAGAGTGAAGCTCAGTGCTGCCACCAACTGGAGACTAAATCTAGTGCAAATGTCAAAACACCTCGGGTCCGTTCTTCGTACGTCGCTAACTCAGTTAGCTGGAACAATAGATACGTTCTAAGTAATAGAAAATCCATATTTATGAACGAATGGTATAAAAAAGAAATATGGGCTGTTTCTCATTTCATGGACAATAGAGGTAACCTGTTACTTCATCAGGAGTTTTGTGAAAAGTATCAAATCCATTGTACTAAAAGTAAATATAATCAGACCTTAAAAACATTCCCTTTACCTCTTCAGGCTATGGTTGGACAAGATCTAATATTTTCTGATATTTCTCCAAAACTCAAACAATTTTTTATGGATGACGTTAATTTTTTCAGCATCAATGTAACAATACATTTTTGAGGTGTTATTTGACATATTGTTCATCTTCCAACCACGTAAAGAGAGAATATGTTCTCAAAGATTTCGATACAGAAGCAAAAAAGATGATCAGAACTAAATTCCTATCATACCCAGTACCTAAAAAAAAAATGAAAGAAATTCAATTTAAAATTATTAACAGATTTTACCCTACTAATGAATTTCTAAGAGAAAAATGTAAGTTTGACACTGAAAATTGTGTTTTTTGTGAGACTGAATCTGAAAGTCTGGAACACCTTTTCTTTCACTGCACTGTAGTCCAAAGCTGAAACAGGTGTGCTGAAATCATCTTGGATGTCTCATTTTGATTTTGGATGTTTTTAACTGCGTTGCACAGGTTCTTGATCAGGGGTCCATTCTTCGTACGTTGCTTAAAATATCTGAGATCAAATGACACATCCAAGATGATTTCATCCGGCTAATCATGATCCGGCTAATTGGTTTCTTCAAACACACCTGTTGTTTATGATTAGTATGGCTGGATTGAGTTATCTGAGACAACTGCGCGTTCATGCGTTTGTTTAAAAGGGGAAATGTATCGATAGTAGAAACAATGATCAGCAGCGCTGCTATTGGCACAGACATGAATACGTAGACGCCGCGTCGTCGGGTGAGAGGCGTGCCGACAGAGCGGCCATCTTAGGTCAGACCAAGCTGCGCTCAGAGAGAATACACGTCAATTCAAGAAAATGTACTTTATGTTTTCAGACACTCTGAATCCGATGAATTCTCACCCGATTTCCAGATAAATCAACTGACTGAAAACGTCACCCTTTAGGGGCTACATGGGACCCATTGATTGAATTAAATGATTGTCTAACTTAATAAATAATTTAGATTTTGTGTTGAAAGTAAGCAAACGTCCAGAGCTCCGTCCCAGGAAGCCCGACTTTTACTCCGCTTATGGGTGCGCAAATAAAAGGACACTATGAACTACTTCCCTATCTCCTCCACTTATACAGCCGTAATCTAATCCTGTTTACGTGAAATAAGCCTGCTCGCGAGCAGGTTTAAACTTGCGCACATGTTGCTATGGCAGCAAGTCCGAGATGACTTTCCAAGAACCAAACGATCCAAGATCATGCATAATCGTCAACAATCAAATCCAGCTAACTGAGTTAGCGACGTACGAAGAACGGGCCCCTGGTTAGGAATTGGAAGCATTGTACAGTCCAGAGTCAAATTCCTTGTATGTATACACATACCTGGCAAATAAAGCTGATTCTGATTCATTATTCCACAGTATTTTTGATATATTGATAAACTTAACTATAAATTTAGCTTTTTTCATTTATTAATCTTGTGTGTAAATCTAGTGTCTTCCGTCTACGGCCACTGTCTGTCACACCCGAATTTACCCATAGGGCGGGGGGGATAAAGATATTCTATTCTATTCTAACTTTAATCAAACACATACGACTTTATGTCCTCAATGGCTTTCATAAGCTACAAAATGAATAAAATGTTTTTTTTTTGTTTTATTAAATGTAAGTTTTAAAAAAGGTCTTTAATGTAGAATAGGGCGAAGATTGGGGGAGAGGGGCTCTATAGAAGGTGCCCAGGATGGCTGACATGAAAGAATAGCCAGTGGACACGACAATTATTTCTAATCATCATATTACAGCAACAGGTCCGTCTCAATCGGACGGTGGGTGTCTTCCCTTTCCAACATGGCGCCCACGTTGACGCGTCGCTACGATTTGAAGCACACGTATTTCCGCCCGAATGTACGTTTGGCGACCAAATATTGCATCATTGCGTTGTTAGGCCGCAATACACGTGAGACTAGCGAAGCCCGTTTGCTAGAAATTAAAACAACGGGATTTTCCGATATCTTCACAGTTAAATTAACAAAATGCCTAAAAAGGCGAAGGAAGAAACGGAATGGGTGGACACTGATGTCGCTCCAGGAGCAGGTGAGAAACCGGACAGTGCGATAAGTTGGCTGAAGGCTATATAGCATTCAAGCTAGCAAGAGGAGAGTAAAGAAAAGTCAGTCGATTTCATTCTGGAGTCATTGGTAGTAGGAGCTTTTCATTAACATTAACATAAATCTGGTCTCTGATTTTAAAACGTTTAAGAGTTTTTCTTTTATCTGTCAGGTAAAGTTCAGGTTAATAAAAAAGTTAAGTGGATCTTCTGGATATGTTCTTTGTTCACATGTTTAATCTCTTCTCCAGGAGACCTCTCCATTCAGTAGAGCTGTAGATCAACAACTTTTAGTATGACAATTTAAACTGGTTGTTCACATGCAAAAGAGGACCATCAGCCCACCAACCCAGCTGTGCGCTTTTTGTTCCCAGGGAGCTGAGTCATGCTCATAATTCCAGCACTGTAGGAGGGGAACAATAGGGGGTTTTCAGGTGACGTCACGCTCACGTGACTACTCAGCGCGTCCGCCATATTGGGTGGCAGTCGTTTGGCACCGTTGACCTGCGTTGTATGACGCCTTAGGCAGTATTGGAAGTGAACAATGGGGAAAACGTGTTTAATGGTTGGTTGCACGGCCCGTGGAGGTGGAGATCAACGATCTTTCTATCGCCTACCAGCCGTAATAGTGAATCAGTGTGAAAAAACAAAACAGCTCTCTGAACAACACCGTCACCTATGGCTGACACGGATATCCAGGTCTGATTTGGACGGTGTTAAGCTGGAATACGCCAGAGTCTGCGGTGCTCACTTTGTCACAGGTAATTAACTGTTAAGTATTTAAAACATATAAGAAGAATATATTAATAATAGGGCTTGGGCGTTATGACTTATTACTTTCCGCGGCTGCCATGTTGACTGCCTCCGCCGCCTCTACTGCCTATTACTACCGCATACTGTACTCCCTCTCTCAGCCGTGTTTTAATTTGATTAATTTCACCTTAACTTGATTTCAACCATGGTAAACCATTGCTGTGTTGTGGGCTGTAACAGCGCAACACATGATCGCCATGGGAAAAACATAGAAACAGATTAATTTTCCACCGCTTTCCTGCCTGGAGGCGCAACCACGGAGAACAACTGTTAGCTGATAACAAAGAGTCGTCGGCTCGCTTGGATCGCGGCTGTAAGACGACCGAACATAACTTTCCACAGTATCCCGATGTCAATGAGAGTGTGTTCTAAACGTTTGAAACACATAGCAGCTAGTTAAAAGTACATTACATGCGTGAGTGGTTGTTAGCGCTAACGGTTAGCATGTGCCAGAGCCCGTCTGAGCACAGCTTACCTTTGAACGAGTTACTGTGTTCCCACTGTTTGCTGGCTTTATGATCTGCAGCTCCTACCGGCGCCAATACGGTAAATACAACTTAATTTTGCGCTGGTCATTGTTCTGCTTAAATAATTAAAGCCGCGAGCGGCGTCGATCGGCCCTGCAGCCAAGCGCCTTCGCACACCGCCGGCCGCCAGCCACCGCAGAAGCATGCGACGCATTTGCGTCGGATTGTTTACATTTTTACCATCTTATTAAAACTCACCCGTCCACGTATGATGGCGATTTCCTTGACGTACATAACTTCGACATCTCGTACCCAACCAGATGTGAACTGGTTGTGAGCCTCTAGACCCTTGTAAGCTCTCATTTCCTCAAGAGTGTGCAGAGGGTTTTCACTGAACACCAGGTAACGCACTATGTCGCCGTGCTCTACATTTGGCCAATCATCTGGATTACGGCTAAACAAGGCACCGTGGAGGGCATAGGGGTCCATATGGTCGATCACGGAACATTTCCTCAGATATACGTCCTTATCTGGTCGCTCTAGCGTGCTGGCGTACTTATCCATTCGCGATACGATAATACGTGTACGACAACTAGAGATAAGGAAGTGTGCCACCCAATATGGCGGACCGGAAGTTGGCCAGTGACGTCAGTGAAAACCCCCTTTTGGAGCCTGGCTTCCAACCCCTGTTCAGTGACAACTGGTTTCTCTTGACAAAAATGGCTTCCGTTACTCCCCCCTCTAACCAATGTTCCTCTGTAGCCACGTTGAGAACAGTGCCAGCTGTAGGATCCTGGCCTGATGAATTGGCTCTTCTGTCCTGGGCCATCCTGTTGGTCAGTGGCTGCTTTGTTTCCCTGATGTAGAACTGGTCACAGTCCTCCTAAGACTTAACAACATACACAGCATTGCTGTGCTTGAGCCGCGCTACCAGATCTCTGGGGAGAACCATCTTTGTCCTAAGGGGCTTAGGGCTGGCGACTGGCCAGTCTAAACCTTTCACCATGGTCCCAGGTGAAGTCCTCTGTTTGTTTTTGGTCATTATTTTGCTGCATAATGCAGGTTCTTGGTTTAGTTCAGTTGGCACAGTTGATGCTGACTTCGCTGTGTTTCACTGATGAGTTTGTGCGATTGGGAACACAAGAAGATCCTTTCTTTCTCCCAACATCAATTTTTCCATCATTTTGTTAAAGGTTCGTCTAAGTCTCATAGAAACTGGAACATTTGCCATGTTCCAGTCTGGATCTGCTATTCTTGCTAAGAAGTGGTTGCTTGCGTCTTCTGATGTACTCCCTCTACCTTAGTCCATAAAGTCTTCTGTGAACCATTCATTCTTCAAACTCTCACAATGTTTCAGCGATCGCCTGCTGTTGTCTTCCTTGGTTCTTGTGGTTTTCTTTCTTCTTCTGAACTTTCTAAATAGTTGTTCTGGTTACGGCCAACGTTCATCATGGATTAATAATGGGTCTGTTTTTTTTTTTTCCTTTCTGCTTCTTTATTTCTCGTTTTTTACTTGTTTGCCTTACACTGGTCCCTCCTCTGACTATAAGTACAGTGAAAAGACAAAGTAAAACTGAGAGTAGACCCTTAGTGCCTTGCAAAAGTATTCACCCAACTGGACCAAAGGTTCTCCTTTCAGCAGGACCTGACCTGAAGCATACTGCTAAATCAGCACTCAAGTGGTTTAATAGGAAACATTGAAATATATTGGAAGGGTCTAGTCAAAGTTAAGACCTCAATCCGACCTAGAATGTGTGGTTAGACTTAAAGATCTCTGTCCACCAGTAAAACCATCCACCATAGAGGAGCTGGAGCAGTTTAGCCTGGAGGAATAGGCAGAAATCCCAAAAAGTGCTGGATCTGCTGCTAAAGGCAGCTCTAGAGGGTACTTACCTTTGGGGGCTGAAGAGTTATACACGACACGGTGATGTTTTCTGTTTTCTCCTGTTTGCTGTTTTCTGTGCATTATTGCATTATTCATCAACTTTGAGAACACAAGTTTATTGAACATAAACAATGGCTGTTAAACAACATTTTCGTTAGAATTTGAAAAATGTTTGAAAAAAAAAATAGACAAAGTGAAACTTGCAAATACTACTGAATAATAAAAGAGGAATATAAAGTGCAAAAATGTACCAAATAAAAGTGAATAGAAAATTATAAACCAGCTATGTGGTGTTGAACTTCCACAACCCACTCCAATTATTATTTTACAGTTATTTTATAGTTAAATAATCAAGTCCAGCCTTTTAACTAGACCACACAGTTGTCCAGTCTCAATATGTCCCATAAACATTTTTGCAACTATCAAACCATTTTGAGGTACGTAAATTTAACTTAGCTGCCATAAAAGAAATCTAACAAGACACTGAAAATAATCTTTTTCAAATGAATAAATAAAAACTAGCTGGCCTCAGTCCTATGATCTTACCAAAGCTCAACACAATATGGCTACTGTAACCTCTTAAAGGATTTTAGGCAGAAGCACTAGCCTGTTTACATCCTCTGGCTTCAGAGATGCATGCAGGCGGTGACAACATCTCCACCTGTGCTGAAGAGAAGACCCTTTCTGATGCTGCACTTGTGGCTGGGATTCAAAGATATTTCTTTGCTAGGATGGAGAATTGTGGGAAGACCTTCTGTGATTGCTTGCACCTCTCCAATGGGTCCAGAGTCCCTGCCTGGAGATAGGCTTAAAGCTCAGGACCTCTGGCCTTGTCCAGTTGCAAAGCATGTCCTTCACCTGGAACTGTGGTGTCAGGGACCTTGAAGAAACTGCTTAGGCCTTTCTTTCTCTTCGTCTGGTTTGATTCATCAGCAGCAACCTCAGTGTCACCAGAAGGAATGTCTGCCAGTACTGTTTCCTTTAAGGGGACAAAACAGAGAGGGGAACCTGTTTTATCGGTCTCCTGTTTTTGGTTTAATGTTTAAACCTAAAATGACATTGACATTTTACTATATAATAATCTCTTCAGTTGTATACTGTCAAATGTATTTGTTGAATTGTGTATTTTCATTGACATGAATCTGATTTTTAACATTTGTATATTTACCACGATGGTCTTCCTTTCTGTTGTCAGTCTGGCTTTAATTGACTCTCGGTTGGCCTCACTCACATATCTCACTTTAAACTTTGGGTCCAGGGCAGTGGCCATGTCTCTTTTGTTGGTGGGTCGCCATATTTTTCATTCAGGTACTCCAGTATCTTTTTCTTCACGCATTTTGAGAGGTCTGTGTCATCCTCTTGCTCTGTCAAGATTGAGTTGTAAAAGAGGCGTAGTGTTGGTTTTACAAAAGATACACTCACATATTTCTTTCCTGAAAGTGCGTCAGTGACTTCAGATAGTCTTGTTGATGGCCTTGAGGATGTCAATGTCCTGCCAAGAGGGGATAAGGTGCCTACTTCCTCGGTCTTGGGAGAGGACCTGGGCGATCGCCTTCTGTTGCTCGAGAACTCTCGAATCTGTTGCCTGCCTAGATCCCCATTCAATTCAAATTTATTTAAATTGCGCCAATTCATGAAACATGTCATCTCAAGGCACTTTACAAAGTCAAGTTCAATCATATTATACAGATTGGGTCAGATTATACAGATTGGGTCAGATTATACAGATTGGTCAAAAATGTCCTTTATAAGGAAACCAGTTGATTGCATCAAAGTCCCGACAAGCAGCATTCACTCCTGGGGAACCGTAGAGCCGCAGGAAGAGTCGTCTGCATTGTACATGGCTTTGCTGCAATCCCTCATACTGAGCAAGCATGAAGCGACAGTGGAAAGGAAAACCACCCATTAGCAGGAAGGAAAAACCTCCGGCAGAACCGGGCTCAGTATGAACGGTCATCTGCCTCGACCGACTGGGGTTACAGAAGACAGAGCAGAGACACAACAAGAGAGACAAAAAAGCACAGAAGCACACATTGATCCAGTAATCTGTTCTACATTAGATGGTAGTAGCGGGTGAGCCGTCTTCTCTGGATGATGTCACAGTTAACAGAACGTCAGACCAGGTGTACCTTCTATGAAGAAAAAAGAGAGAGAACAAAAGGTTAAAGCAGAAATGACAACACATAATGCAAAACTGGAGAACAGTAGAACTCTATAGAGTGAGAAAAATAGATCCTGATGTCCTCCAGCAGCCTAAGCCTATAGCAGCATAACTATAGAGGTAGCTCAGGGTAACATGAGCCACTCTGACTAGAAGCTTTGTCAAAAAGGAAAGTTTTAAGATTAGTCTTAAAAGTAGACGGGGTGTCTGCCTCACGGACCAAAACTGGGAGTTGGTTCCACTGGAGAGGAGCCTGATAGCTAAAGGATCTGCCTCCCATTCTACTTTTAGAGACTCTAGGAACCACCAGCAGACCTGCAGTCTGAGAGCGAAGTGCTCTGTTAGGAACATACGGGGTAATCAGAGCTCTGATATATGATGGAGCTTGATTATTAAGGGCTTTATACGTTAGAAGAAGAATTTTAAATTCTATCTGGTTGGACGTTCAGTTTTCAAAGATTGTTCAGGCAGCTTCAGGGTCTTCTGTGCCTTTTTCAGCTCCTTCTTTTTTTCTCCATCTATAGGAAAAGGTGCTGACCACTTTTTTGCAGACCCTCATCACATGAAAGATCATGTGATCTTTCATGACCCTCTCTATTATAAAAAAAACATTTATTTACAGGATGATTATTATTTAGTTGTGTATGACAGAATAAGTGACAGTGTAACTCAAATTAAATGTTTTTGTATGAAGTTTATAATTCATGGTTATACTGTGGTATATGGGTGTGGGAGTGTGTTGGAACTGCAGTGTTTCCCCTACCATTCTACCAGGAGGGCGCCCCGCCCCCACAACAAAACTGCCTGCTGTGGAAAATGTTGGAATATGTCAATAAGTGCGCTCAACTATGAAGTTTAAAATGTCCGCGGAAGAATTTGCCTTGGTAGATGTTTCTGCGTTTCGTAAACGGGCTAAATTTCTGAAGATGGTTGCACTAAAAAGTCCCGCGGAGAAATGCGTTCTTTGTCAGTTTTTTTCTATTGTTACAACTGAAAAAGGACACATTTGTTTATTCCACATGGTTCCCTGGTTACTTCAATAGACTGAGAATGTTTGCCTGATACAAATATGAAGATGATCTGTTTAAACTCGATTATTATACGCTTTAACGCTCAATGCAGCACGTTCTCATCAAGTAAACGGCTTTATGGTCATTTTCAGATGTCCTACAAAAATACCATTTGCTTTGATTGTCGCAAATCACCAAAAATCTGTCTGTTGGAAATAAAAATCCACCTTCCTGAGTCTATCCCTGAAAACAGATGGGTCCTTTATTCTATTCTTTAATATTTTTTTGCTAGTTAGACCCCATGAATGGATCAGAAGCAGATCCAAAATTTAATAAAATTAGAATTGAATGAAGTTACACTCAAAAATAGTATAAACTCTGGCAGATCTAGATTTTAAACAGCTTTTCATTCAAGAAGTAGGAAGGGAGAACGGCAGGTAGCCTTCTGAGTATAACCATGTATAATTTACATGATAGAGATAGAAACATAAAAACAGAAACAGATGGATAAATAAGAGAGAAAGAAGATGGTTGCTCATATAAAGCTGTATACTGTGGTATTAATGGAAAGCTAAGTGTAGCGGTTCTACACCAAATTTAGCTGGTGGGCCAAGGCGGGGCCAGTGTTTTTTTTCATGTGGGTACAGAACAAAAAATTGGCAAAATATATATTATTTGATATATTAAGTGAACCAAAGAGCAAATTGTGGCTGTTGAACTGCAGGTTGCAGACTTCTGATCCTATCTCAATACGGCTGGAGCTAAACGTGAAACAGCGTAATTGTTTTTATTGTTAAAGGTATACTATGCAACCAGGGTTGATTTTCCAGAGAGGCTCCCCCAGAGGGCGAAAGTAAAAGTGCACTGTCATAAAGTTGCTCAGCTGTTCTGGTTTCTCCGTCAAGCCAGGCGCGGTTGTTTTGAGCTTAGCAGACAGGCGAACGCAACGAAAAGTGGAAAAAACGGCAGTACAAACAATGACTAACACAGTGAAGGTATGAACATCAGGGTTTCCCGCAGCGCTATCTTGGCGCCGTGGCCGCCTCGCCGCGGCCGCGTCTCGCCAACATTCAAAAAAAAAAAAAATAATAATAATAAAACTCGATATGCTTGCATGTTTATTTGAGGTTAACACGCGGTTCTTTGTTGCTTTCGCGCGTGCATATAGTGAATGGCGGGGCAAAAACACATGGAGTTCTCGCCGTAAAGCAAGGCCGACTCTCGCGGTCTTGCACGAGACTTCTGAGCCTGTGTGTGCGGGCCGAGGGCTCCTGCAATGGCGTACCGCGCACGTGACGTCACCGACTCAAGAGCAACGCCCCTTTTGCCGCTTAGGTAGGGCATACAGGTAGAGAAAGCACGGATAACCCAGCTATTACACGCACAACAGAACCAGCGATATGACCGACTTTGCAGCCATTAAACTTTCCCAAGACGATGTCCCAGGCGCACGGATTACTGGTCGCACTGTCGAAGAACACACCAACCTTCAGCTCAAACGATGGCTTGAGGTTCGAGGGTTTAAAAAAACGGAAAACGGGCCGACTTGATCGAACGGTAAGCTTTGTTTTGTTTTTTTTCCTTCGCGGCGGTCATGGCGTCATCGGCCGTTTTTTTGTTTGTAATCACCGTCCAGGAATCGGTGTTTAATTTTTGTCTTATTTGAAATGTTTTTGAGTAAGCTATCCTGGTAGCAGGGTATCATGTTAGCGCCTGCTACCATGATAGCCTACATGCTATCATAGTAGCAGGCGCTACTTTATTAACATGTCGGCCACCAAAATACTCTTACCTTGACTTGATGTCGCTGGAATTGGGTCAGGATGTTCTTCGGTTGGGCCCTTTCCTCCAACAAAATGCTTGCTACATATGTAGGTGAATTTGGTAACTTTTTCCGGGTTGAACTGTTGTGTAGGCCGACCGCACCGGTCCCAGCGCACACATTTCTCCTTGGCAGTCTTGAAGAAAACATCCTTCATATGCGGCCGATCAGCGTACCTCGAGTCGCTGTTGCACGTTCCATAGCAACAATGTTTAAAAACCATGGTCTTAGATTTGGAAAAAGCAGTCGTTTACCGAGTAAAACCAAGGGTAACGCACGTCTCTTTTACAGCGACACAGCGGCGGACTATGCAAGCTTGCCCTACTGCGTACCACGTGATGTGATGTCATCGTGACGTTACGTTTCTAAAAATAGCTCGCTCGCGGTACGCCATTGCAAGTACGGTATTTCCCCCACAGACCACCAGGGTGGCCGAGAAAACCTTTGTTCGACCTGAAATGACTCATTTAATCATCCAAAACGGTATGGAACATATTAATTAACTGAAAAATGTTGCATAGTGTGCCTTTAAAGTAAAACTGTAATGGTAAAAACATAATTGGTCCAAGTGACCAACCAGTTATATCTTTATCAGCATATGTCATTGTAAGAAATGTGTTTAATATCATATCTGTAGTACAGAGGCCATAATGGTCAGGACCTTTTCTACAGGGACATTGGCCCCTGTCTACAACATACTTTTTATTCAGTGGTGTTTTAGCCTTTTGTAAATACATAAAGTTTTATAATGTCTTTATTGCTACATTTGTATAAAATATTTATTTTATACAAATACTTTTATGTATTTTGTTTACGAAATGTTTAAAAAAATAAACCAGTCAGTGATCATTATTTGTTTATTACCCTTTTGTTTGATTAAAAAATAAGTATTGATAATGGTACTGATAAAATATCGGATTGATAAGCAGTATTGTTAAGAGTAGTAGTATCAATTAATCCTTAATGATACCCAGGGGTGCCTGCAACTGTACGCACTGTGCGTAGCTTTGGATTTGCGTTTATTTTTTTCCATTTAAATTTTTGACTTATTGTTGTTTTTTTACCCCCTTTTATTATGATCAATATTTAAATTATAAAATGAATGATATTTTTTGTCCAACCACTCAGTAGGTACATATGTGTACGTCTGTGCGGTTGGGCGCATGCAGGTACATCTTAAATTGAAATTGAATTGGTTAGATGACTTTTATTTTTACCACAAGCTAAATGTGACTTTCCTGTGAAGCCAACTGAAATAAAAAAGCAGACTTTAAATAGTTAAATCTTGCTGAAACCTTTGCTAAAAACAATCAAAAAGAAGCAAATGTTATCGCCACCTCACAGCTACCGACATCAGTCATTTTGGGCGATGTCATTTTTTTGAGCCAACAGCAATAGTGATTTGAAATTCATTGCAATACACTCATTAAACCTGAGGAGGGCGCCACACAGACTGTTTTAGACAAAAGCAGGATTTCAACAAATGTGCAGTAAATTGACAAAATAATGACTGGGACATGTAGAGGCAACTATTAAACAACCATGTATACAGTTTATTACACCATTTAGGATTATTATCTGCAGGTTTTATATTGCTTTATTCAGTGTTTTTAACGATGTTGTGTAGATTGATTTCCTGTCGTATGTTGCTGCTTTCCTCTTGATACCAAACTGAAGGTCATTGTGTGGATCACGACATCAAAGTTTCTTGAATCCTTGAATTGAATTGGGTTCCACAGAACTTCACGTGAATTTGACCTGCTGGAGTGTTTGACGTTAAAAAGAACTGTTATCCTCTAGTCTACAATTTGTCTACGTCAAATTTGCATTGACTTACACGTGTAAAAAGGTACTTAGGTTTTTGTTTCTCTAATGGAGCAGGCAGATGCTCTATGCCAGATTAGCAGGCCTCCTGACACGTGTCACCTTCTGGTGACTAAAAGTGGATTCTCTGCTGTCTTTGCTTTTTAAGAGTCTAACTTTATACCAAATCTTCCCACAGAGAAAACAGTCAAAAAGGGAAAGAAAGACAAAAAGGGCAAAAAGAGTGTGAGTAAATCTTTATTAGCTTTTCAAAAGTTTGATAGTTGTTCTTTTCCTTTAAAAGCTTAATTTTTGACATTGACTGTATTGTGGCAATGTTTTTCCAGTTTTTTGAAGAACTTTCAACTAACAGCAAACCTGAGCAGGTTGAAGAGGCTGCAGGAAAAGACAGTAAAACCAAACAGGTAGGTAACTGTAGCTGTTGTGGGAGGGTATGTTTTCCATTTTCTTGTGATGAGGGGGAAAAGGCTTTGGTTTTATTGAGCTCCCTTGATGAGGATGCAAAGGTCAGGGCTTCTTGGGTTTTATCATTATTAGCACACCTCAATCCACTCTGGCTCAACAACTACCCAGGAGCCTCAGTGATCATTTGGGATCTCTAAGTGGTTTTCCTATGCATTCCATTTATTGCATTTCTAACATATATAAATATATCTAACACCTGTCAACCCTACAGCTGGGCTCACCGACATGGGCCAAACTTGGCACACCTGTCTATGCTGCATTCACTTGCATTGGGACAGCTGTTATTTACTTATTTAATCACTGGTTCAGACAGCATACGTTACACACCATGTGATTAAATGTGGTAACCTTTAAAACACTTTTTTCCCGTAATTAATCAGCCAAAAGTTACAAGTTAAACTTAAAGGTATACTATGCAACCGGGGTTGATTTTCCAGCGAGGCTCCCCCCAGAGGCCGAAAGTAAAAGTGCACTGTCGTAAGATGCTCAGCTGTTCTGGTTTCTCCGTCAAGCCAGGCGCGGTTGTTTTGAGCTTAGCAGACAGGCGAACGCAACGAAAAGTGGAAAAAAACGGCAGTACAAACAATGACTAACACAGTGAAGGTATGAACATCAGGTTTCCCGCAGCGCTATCTTGGCGAGGCCGCCGCACCCGCCGCCGCACCCGCCTCGGCAGTTTTATTATTATTATTATTTTTTTTTTTTATGTTGGCGAGACGCTACCGCCACCGCCTCGCCAAGCCGCAGCCGCCGCCGCAGTAGCGTCTCGCCAAAATTAAAAAAAATAAATAAATAAATAATAATAATAATAATAAAACTCGATATGCTTGCATGTTTATTTGACGTTAACACGCGGTTCTTTGTTGTTGCTTTCGCGCGTGCATATAGTGAATGGCAGGGCAAAAACACATGGAGTATTTCCCCCACAGACCCCCAGGGCGGTCGAGAAAACCTTTGTTCGACCTGAAATGACTCATTTAATCATCCAAAACGGTATGGAACACATTAATTAACTGAAAAATGTTGCATAGTATGCCTTTAAGGGAGACCAAGAGAGTGTAACTGTATGACCTCTAACCAACAGGCCATGAAAGAAAGTCTGAACCTTCAAGCCCTGGCAACTAAGCCACAGAAACACTAAGATTGTTAACCTAAAGAAAAGAGACAACTTTAACTTATGCTTCTGCAAAATGAAGGGTGCTTGCAGAATTTAAGGTCACGTGATTATAATTTTGTACTGTTGTTTAGATCAGGGGTTCCCAGAATTCCCCCAGAATTGCAGCGTCAGAGACTGGTGACCCCATTTTATCAAGCAATGGGGGGGGGGGGGGGGGGGGGGGGGGGACAAATGTTTTTATAAGAACTCATGGGAACCCCTGGTCTAGATACAGGGGGTGGGTCAACTTACCCCACTCTCCCCTACATGCTGTTTTTTTATTATATTTTCTTAAATCGGTTTCTGATGAAGCCAGAAATATGCTTTTGTTCTCCATTTGATTTCAATTTAAATGATAATAGTTTCTTCCTTTTTTCCTTTAGTGAAATATGTATTGGTTGTAAGGCTGGATGTTTAATTCTGAAAAGCCAACAGGCTTAAAGTCTAGTTTCTTAGTCCCTGTTGTAGTAGCAAGGCTTGGTGTCATGGCAACCCCTGATGTGTACTGTGTGAATATTCAGATGATCAGATTCTATCAGTGTCTGTTTGTAAACTGTTGTTTTTAGCCCCAGAAAAAAAAAGAGAGACGGAAAGGAAAAGGTGCAGATGCCGCTAAGAATGATGATGAGGATGTGATGCTGACTTTGAAAAATCTCTCGGTACAAGCAAGTGATGAGGAAGATGAAGCAGGTATGATGTTTTTGTCTGATTCCCAGGAGCTTATCAAAGTAGTCCATTGTAAACATTCATGAGCTTTACTTGTTTTCCCAGACATCATACCGAGCAAAAAGAACAGGAAAAAGGTTTGTGACAGGATAACTGCACCCAATGGCTGCTGTGATACATGTCAACATTAAAACGCCTCTGTGGTGTCTTCTAGACAGGGAACATCTTTGCTGCTCTCAGCCAAGATCAGAGCGACAACGAACAAGATCTGGATGATGATGATGATGATGATGATGATGAACCTGCAATAAAGGTACTAGTAACTGATGACATACCAGTTATTAAGTTTATGAACTTATCAGTGGGCATCAATTGCCTTCAAATGGTGACAAAAATATTAAGAGCAATACATCTTTTTTATTTCTCACCACTTATCAGTGGACATCTTAGATGGCTTCATATTTGGTTTGTGTCTTTTTTTTTTTCCTCAGTTACCATTCTTAAGACTCTATCACTGTTAAAAAAGTAATTAAAATGATCTTTGTCAATGCAAGGACATATACCCGTAAATCATTTTCTGTCTCCTCGTCTGATAAAGTATTTTTATGATTTCCCTCTGCAGTTCCTGGGCAGAGTGCTTACATTAATAAGCATGCACACATGCTTATTAATGTACATTTTCCTAGTCAAGTAAACCAATTAAACAAAACCTCAAAGGAGGTCATCATAGATGAGATGGTCCCCTCCGGTTAAGGAAAGCTTAGTCCACTAAGCTAACTGGACATTTGCTGTTAGAAAAGAGAAGAAAAGTACTGGTATCTATTTCTGCCTATTAAAATTAATGCTAGGGGTGGCCTCAGAATTATGTTATGATTATTTCCAAAATAATACTGGAAATGACATTAATAACTATACAGAAAAAATTACATTACAATTAATCTGAAAGAATAAATTACTTAACGCGGACTCAAATTACAAAACAAGCAAGGCTGGGTGGCTTAAGAAAGGTTGGCGCTTGGTAGGGCTGAACGATTTTGGAAATTAATCTAATTGCGATTTTTTTTTTCTTAATATTGCGATTTAATGCAATTTTTTTAATTTTATTTGTAGTTTAATTTATCACGTGTTTTAAAATGTATACAAACAACAACACGCCATGTGGATTAGTTGCTAAAAGACCCACAGCATCTAAACTCGGAGCAGTAATGATTGCGTTCTGCCTACAATATATTTCAACCAAAATTGCAATTTTGATTTTTCTCCGCATTAACCACAAGCAACAAAAATGGCCTCTAAATAAAGATGTTTGTAAACAAGGACTATTTTAAATATGAATTTTTAATGTTTCTATTGATCAGAATATTATTCAAGAGAACAGCTTTTAATTTATTTGGACATCAGTCCTTGTTGAACATAAAGTGCAAAGTCCAACCAACAAGCAAGTCTATGTATTAAACTGATTGACCTGTACTTAATGCTATGTATGATTATATAAACTCTAAAACAAGTAATAAAATTAAATTACCTCACTGCTGCAACTGCCTTCCCTTCCATATGGAGGAAAACCCACTTCAAACATTTTACTAACACCTAATGGACGTGTCTAATTCCCTGATTGTTACATAGCCAAAAATTGCAGACCTCTGTGATTTGGAAATTGCGTTTTTTCCAAATCACAGCGATTATATTGAAAATGCGATCAATTGTTCAGCCCTAGCGCTTGGACATGCTGATAATCTGGCCTTCGGGGTGTGGACCCACTGGTCGCAACAGAGCGAGAACTGCTGTGTGAGGTTGAGCAATACCAACGTTGTGGAGCTGTCATGGTTGACTCGTCTCTTCAATGTCACATAGGGGACTTGAGCTGCGTTCCATTTATCCTTGGAAGTATGAATATCCGACATCAGAGTAGGGAATGTCTACATTAGTAGATAAATGAGCAATGAACAACAGTGACGTGCGGTAGGGTTCATAGCTGGTGAGGCACTGACGTCATCAGTCAGATTTACAAATATATAAACTCTACAGAGTAGACTCGTTGCAAAGTGCTGAAGGAGACTGAGCCAAATCAATTCACCAAGAGACATGGAAAAATATTGACTAGAAGTGTGCATGGGCATTTGTAACACATTCACCCACGTAACCTACATTACGCACATTTCATTACAAAAACAAAACATGAATAATTATCACTGTCTTACCTCTACTTAGAAATGAAGTCCATGCAGCGCTCTTTCTGCACAAACATATCGGTCATTTTCCGGTCCTCTTTATCTTCTTCAGATTTAAAAGTGTCTCAGTCTCAATGGAGCTCACTGCCAGGGAGGAAAGCCTTCCTTGACCAGTCCTGTTCCAGCTGGATGTTTAGAGTCTTTTTAACTGCTTTACTTGTTTAGCATAACTCGCTAATAATACATCCATAACTTGCTGTTACTCTACAGTTTTAGGATCAGGAGCGGTGCGCCTTGAGCGCCCCCTGCCTAGAGGCCAAGGAACTGCCGCCTCACCTACAACCAGTTCTCTGCTGGTTATGATCGGCCAGCAGCACAAAAACATCTTACCTGCACACAGTTTGATGAGCAAAACACCATTCGTAATCCACATACGTTAAATTGTGGAGAATCAGTTCATAAGTGTTTGAACAACTGGATTTATGATCTAGAGACAGGAAGATGCATTCACAGAATGGAAGCCAGCGCAGTTAACATGGTCTTAGCGCAATCCCAGGGGAGGCCAAGCTTGCTGCGGCCTCACCGGCTTCACTATCAAGTGATACCAAGGATTTACGTGGAAAATAGTGAAAAGTCTGCGATTTTGAAGAGAATATGATCAAAATTGATTAAATTAGATGAATAATTAACTCTTTATTACAAATGACTGATTAAATAACAATTTGTATTATGTTATTATTATATATTTTCTTTCTTTCCATGATGGCAAGTGAGGCCTGGCCTGACAGCACGTCACTGATGAACAGTCGCCCCCTACTGTTGTTTAACATTTCATGTTTTGTTGAACAGTTCAGCACGGCTTAAACATGAAGCTAAAACGTGACTTTAAAAAGCATTTTCAGGTTTGCTCTATTTGTACGGTTAACAATGGCTTTGGTGTGAGTGTCCATGTTTTTTTCCTACTGTCAGACATGTGAGAAACTGGAACACAATAATCTGAGATGACATAATCTCCGATTTCCCTGTTTCGAGTTCTGAGGTAAATGGAATGCTGCCAGAGACTGTTCCTTAGGAGTGGTGTGAATAGTTGGTCTGAACTGCATTTCTTTATTCAAGGGGTGACACTTCTCAACTTCTATGGGATAACCCTCTCTAAGGTGATGGAAAAGAGGCTCTAAGGATCAGCTGACCTCGGTTTCAAGAGTAGCCATGTGACTTTTGTCCTGATCAGTGGCCTAGAACTTTACCGTTGCTGAGTTGGCCTCCGATGAGTCATAGTTGACCCGTATCATCATGTATAAATAGACGTTTATTAACTTTATGGAGCAAAATGCATTATACAGAACGTCTCTTTACATTTCACATATTTTTACTTCTACAGAAAGGAAAAGGAAAGGCAGCTAGGCAGCAACCAACTATGGAGGATAATAAGGATGAAGAGGAGGAAGACGGTGAAGAAAGTGACAATATGATGGTACGTTTGGCCCCCACAGCTCCTCTCTTACCTGCTTGTGTTCATTGTGTAATTGTTTCTTTTTCTGCTTTCACCAGCAAAGTGCTGAGGATGTAATTGCCCAACAGGCCAAAGAGGCAGCAGATGACCCGTTAGCTAATCTGAGCAAAAAGGAGAAAAAGAAGATAAAAAAACAGGTAGCTATCATAAAACACTTTTTATGAAACTTTTTATCCAATTCCATTTTCTTGGTCGTCTCCAAGTTGTTTCAGTACTAGTGTATGGAACTTGGCCGGTACTCCCTAGAACACGAGATGCTGTATCTCAATGGGACCAGCCTGGCTAAATAAAGGCATTATTGGTGTTATTATTAGTTATTTTCTGATCTGGAACAGCCACTCTTTGTGCTTGCTGGCTGTTGAAGCTGCGCAGCGCGAATACCCAATGTCCAATCTAATACTAACTTCACCGCAGTCTCACAGTAAACCCTTCCCAGCTGCCTCAAGATACTAACGGCAGGACAATTGGTTGCTTCCAGGTAAAGTTACCAACAATACATATAAAGTTAGTAGGTTTGTTTCTAGCTGCTTTTTTGAAAGAAAAAAGTCACTATAGGGTTTGAATAGTGCAACAGTGCTCTCTATGGAGGCACAAGATGGAGGGAGCTGTTTTTATCAGCAGAGCTGCCGACGTCACTAAAACAGAATTACGTCAGGTCGACCAAAAGCAATGTTCATTCAAAATTCACTACAAGACCACCATTTAACCCTAGGAGGGCACCACACTGACCATTTTAGACACAAAAGCAGGACTTCAACAAATATGCAAACATTTTTTTAAAATAATGACCAGGATATGTAGAAAGTACTATAAGAACACATGTTGACAGTTTATTGGCTAAAAAAGTTGATTTGGGGGTGAGTTACCCTTTAAAAGGCTTCTGGTGTTGCATGTCTCTGATGTTTCTCCGAGCGTCTTCTCTCACAAGGTGGTGGGGTTTAGGTGCTTTATGGATAGAAAATAGCCAGCACTGCAGTTGGTTTTAGCTTGCGAGGTTAACGTTCACCTGTTGTCATCAATTTTGTTGGTACAAATAACTCAGTCTTCAGAAGAGTGAGATTCACCTCACTTTTTCTGATGTTCTTTTGCTTTGAAATTACAGCAAACAGCGACACCATGTGGCATTGTCTAAAATTACACCAGTAAAACATAATATATTAAAAAACAACTTACGTAATGTTAAAGCTATAGTTGGTAATCCTATTCAGATACACTTTTTGTAAATTGTCCTTACATCCTAAAAGTAGTTGATACATGATATATTCACAAAAAGGAGGTGAAAAACAATCATTCTCTGTGGGAGCTGCAGGCCTGTAAAGACTATAATTAATCCTTGTCATTTTGTTTGTGCTCTCACCCGTAGACGTTATATACTAACCTCCCTCTGTCCCTCAAATTCTGGGAGAATCCCCATATCTATTGCTTGTCTCACGTGCCAATCATTCTGACATGCTCACTTAACGCCAGTGTCTGTGCTCTTTCCTTCCGAGTTTCTGCTTGCTGGCTGCACATGCACACTTCTAGTCTTTATGAATCCGGTTAGCCTAGCGGCTAGATTAGCGCTTAGCCATTCATTGTAGCTCCGCTGCCCTCGCTATATACTTTGAACAAGGCTGAGAGTCACAAGAAGCACGTTCATGTTTATGAAAAGAAGAGGAAGGCCTCAGTAGAAAGCAATAAGACCAGAGTGGAATTGGGAGATTCTTTTTACACGAACCCCCAGAAGAGCAGAAGAGCAAGGGAAGATGGTCTTGCGCATTCACAGTTATTCAAAAAGGGACTTGGGGAAACTTTCAGAAAAATCGTCCACTCTAGCTTTAACCTTCCTTTGTTAACTCTGTAAGTTCCAGTCCAGTAGGACCTAACCGTGTCATCAACCCAGCATGCATTGCGCAGGTGAAAAAATGCTGATGCGTGAAAAAATAACAAAGAATATACAATTTTTAAAATAATTTAGTTTTTACATATCACAAACAGCAATTTTTAAGTTAATAGGAAAATTACAACATATTTGGACGAACATGTTAAACTAGTCATGGCTCTCTTTAAGACTTCTAATGAACCAAGAGGTTTTTTGTGCTTATAAAAGGCTTAAAACAACAACATATTTTTTTAAGTAAAGGCGTTTACTTATCTTAAACAGGTGGCAGCAAACAGATTCTGCTTAGTATAAACTAATATAATTTAATTAAAACCTTGAAAAAGTCCTAGAATTTGATGTGCAAATACCCCATTTCTACTACCCCTTTTTAACCGAGCCAAGACCAGTTCGAGCTCGGTAACTGAGATAACTATCGAGTGTAAATGGAACGCAAACTGAACTGAACCGAGCCAGACACAACCGGACCGCGCTAAATCTAGACCAACTCTCGATTTGGATGTTCCTGCTGTACTACCTCGCTACCAGAGCCGATATCTACCCAGAAAACTGTGGAACTATTCATGTGAATCTGCAGTTGCAACAGCGTTTTCGTGTCGGCACATATGTGTGCCGAATAAATGCAGGCATAATGTTTTTTTTTTTCTGAACTGAAGAGCAGAATTTGGCTGTGCTAAGAAGTGACACTAAAACAAAGCAGAGAAAACAGCATTTTCAGCCACAAAAAGCCCCTCCCCCTACACAAAACTAAATGACTCACCAGAGCCAACATCCGGCTGAGCACACTTGTCATCATTGGTACGAAGAAAAGGAGGTTGAAGAGAAATCCAGCTACCCGTCACAGTCAACCAACCCCAACTACCAGAGAAGTTCTCCTGGCAGCAGACAGGCCATCGCACACAGCGACCGGGTCGATGTGGTTGTCTGGTGAGAGCGCTTTCCCAGTAGGTTTGCTTTTTACACTGTATTACAGTACAACTGGTACACTGGATTGTTTTGTCAAAACAACTTTAAGGTGATTTGTATGTTTTTCTACCAAATTTTGATGTTAAATGGCTTGTACTTGTATAGCGCTTTAACTAGTCTTGACGACCTCCAAAGCGCTTCACACTACAGTTCAGTCATTCACCCATTCACACACACATTCACACCCTGACTGTGGTGAGCTATGTTAGTAGCTACAGCTGCCCTGGGGCAGGCTGACAGCGGCGAGGCTGCCATGCACCGGCGCCACCGGCCCCTCTGACCACCGCCAGCAGGCAATGCGGGTGAAGTGTCTTGCCCAAGAACACAACGACAGAGACAGTCAGAGCAGGGGATCGAACCGGCAACCTCGACAAAACCTCGACAAACGGTTGACGATTTATTATTTTTTTCCGCTGAGTTTTGCGGGGTTTTTTTTCTTGTATCGGCATTGGTCGATATGTACATGCATTGGCCAATCCATTGGAACATTTAGCAGCCATGCCTTAACGCCACGTGAAGCACATACATTGCTGCTTCCTCCCTGGCAGAGAGCGGCTGGTAATGTAAGACTGGTTGTAAACCAGAGTAATTTCTTAACTTTTATTGTATTTTTAACGGTCTAATTTACCTGTATTTGCCCTTTGAATGTCTTCATCTGTCACTGGAGGACACAGTGCCTATATCACTCATCCGAGCGGTGCAGAATTTTTTTACTTTCACTTTCACTCATGAAACTTGCCTGTCAAAATGTCAATATAAAACTCCTTTCCCACTGTCTAAAAGCTGACTATCTCCAGCTGGCCAGCTGCCACCGCGTTGCTATGGAGAATAATACATGTGCATGAAAACAATACCAACCACTACTCATACAGCATCTAGGTTTACAGAAAATGTCCATATGCAGCGGTGGGGGGATTTTTCTCCACTGAACAAGAAGTTTGATTTCTCACTGTGACAGGTTCGTTAATTCTCGTTTAAGAGTTGTAACGCAGAGTTTTTTCTGTGCGACTCGTTGAAGCTCATTGGCGACAGCTGGGCTGTGTGCGGGTAGTTGCATGCGTGCGTCCATCTCTCTGTTTCCGTCGTAGACGGTTCTTTTGCTTTTTTTGTGTCCTGTCTGGCAGTGTGGTAATAATGCCAAAAAGAGCCCAACAGATTTTACTTTCACTTTCGCCATAGTGCTCTGCTTGATTTATATATATGCAAGAAGCTTTATTAGAATATATGCTGGGACTATTTTATGTTTAATGGACACAGAAATGGGAAGGTAAAAGAGAGAAAAAAAGGAGGGAAACACATAAGACCAAATGCAAAAAGGGAGAAAAGGTGAAAGAGAAAGAGGAGAGGAAAAGGAGAGAGTAATCTAGCATCCTCCAATACTGGACCTGCGTGTGTTAAACGGATGTTTATGCAAGCATACATTCAGGATGCTAATACATAAAACACTGTGCCGCTCTATCCGTCTGGGAGATTGGTTTGTAACCATCAAAATCACAGACGCATACTTTTACATCTCCATTTACCCCTCACATCAAAAGTTTCTCAAGTTTACTTATCAAGGCGCAGCCTACGAGTTTAAAACCATCCCGTTCGGGCTGTCATTTGCCCCAAGGGTGTTCAGCAAGTGTGTGGAGGTGGCGCTGTCTGAGGACTAGTGGAGTCAGAATATTTTCGTCCATACACGACGACACACACTGGATTGTGAAGGCTATATCTCTGGCATATAGGTGTGCCGGCTCAGAGCCCCCTAAAGGGGTGAGGGCCCATTCTAACAGGATCATGGCCACCTCTTGGGCTTTGTTCTGCCGTGTGTCTGTACTTCAGCCAGTTGGGCTACACCGCACACATTTGTGAGGTTTTACAGGCTGGATTTGAACCAGCCATCGCTAGTGCACACAGTGCCTGGTGTAGGGACGTCAGGGTAAACCTGAGGCCTGGATTGGGATTCCTATCATGCAAGGCTTTGGGGTCAGCATGCAATCTGGGAGTGGGCCACATCTTCCATAGTGAAGTGGGGAGTGGGAGAGACTGCCACTCTGGCTCCCTGAGCAAGACCCTTAACCCCAGATTGCTCCCCGGGCACCGCACAGTGGCAGCCCACTGCTCCCCAAGGGGATGGGTTAAGATGCAGAAGTGAATTTCTCCATTGTGAGATGAATAAAGTTCAGTTCATTATGTTCATATTATTAGGGTTCCAAGCCCACAGCACAGGCGAACGGCTATGCTGTTCGTCTGCACAGAGAACCCTATTGTTTTTCGTCTGTTTTAAAATTATTTATTATTATTATTATTATTATTATTAATAATAATAATAATAATAATAATAATAATAATAATAATATTGTTATTATTATTATTATTATTATTATTCTCCGCTAAAACGCGTTGTGCGGCCCAAGTGGACTTGTAACAAACAGTAATCAGGTATCCAAGTACAGAATGCGCACCGCTACTCAAACCCAGAAATTCAGACCCCTCAACAACTAGGGGGTGCTATAACAAAGGACAATGCGTTTCGGCCTATAACCACCAAACTACTTGTCCCACACTCAAAAACTTGACATCACTTTGTTTATTGGATGATTCTGCAAAATAAAGGGAATTGGCACACCTTTCGTTTCCCAGCTAGTTTTCGCACTACATGGCTACAAAGGTTAAACCTTTCTTGTTAAACTCCTCCTACATTTTTGTGCAATCTGCGCAAAACTCCATATATAACCGTGTCATGGACAAATAAAAAAGTTAACACTGCAGATTTTTTAATTTTGACTTTTTCGAAAAATAACGCTAAAATACGTGATTGTTAGCTAGCTCTAAATGTAATTGCTGATTATTCTAAAACCATAACAGATTTTAACATGTCCTTCATAACCCATAGTCCAAATAAGATTTTGCACACCTGACCCGCGTTTGAGGATTGTCCATCTCTAGGGGGCGCTGTGATGTCAAGAAATCTACTACGCAAGAATGGCTGATCGGATTTTTACAAAACCTTCTTCCTTCCCTTCCAGTCATAGCCCTGAACTAAAGTATTAAATATGGTAATGATTCAAACAAGTGGGCGGGGCCTATTTCCAAAAGTGTGAAAAAACCTGGAGAATAATAAATACAATAAAGAAAACAATAAAAAATGCTTTAAAATCAATTTTTTGAGCTCAGATTTTCAGGATGTATTCCTTGAATAAGGTGTAACAATTCTCTCACTGCATGTATTGAGGTTTTTGAAAGTTGCACACTCTGTTTTGTTAAAGGTTTGTAAGATGGAGAAATCAATGTATTTTCCACAAATATTGTTCTAGGCCAATGGAAATGTGGACATTTGTTGATCATATGGAGTCTAAACATGGATTTCAGTTTGGTAAAAATCCAGGTGATTTTGAACTATTTGCAATTAATTGAAATTTACATGTAAAAGACTATAAAGTTAATTTTTTTTTCTAAAACCATTTTATCAATGACTATGAATATAATCAAGTGCTTAGAGAAGACATTCTTGGAGATCCGTTAATATTTTCAGAATTTTAGAGCAAATCGTTGATTTTTAATGAATATTTTCCATATTATGTACCAACATATCAAAAAAATAATTTTCAGAAAATGTTGGCTGACACCTGCTGGTGAAACAAATGTAATACAATTGGTTGCCGCATGCGGCGGGTGCACACTGCACCGTCAACCAAAGGATTCCGGAAAGGTAGAAATTAGTGCTGTCAGTTAAACGCGTTATTAACGGCGTTAACGTAAACGTAAACCCATTTTAACGCCGACAATTTTTTTGTCGCCGTTAATCGCGCGTCAAAACACACACACCGTTCCCTAATGTTTTTCCCCCCGGCGCTCTCTCCGGACTGTGTTTCTTTTACCCTCGGCGCTTTCCGTAGTTTCAAGAGTGCTAGAAAACTGTAGCAAAACAGACCAGCGCTGCGCTCACTGTTGCCAACAGTGAGCGCGGAGTTTCTTTTACCCTCGGACACATGCGACTTTGGGCTTCTTTTTTCTAAAAGGGCTTCTTTTGCCCAACAAAACCAGGGTTGCGGTTTTGTTGGGCAGGTTTCTGAAAGTGAAATCGCTTATTTGTGCTCAAAAATAAGTCACGACATAGGGGTTATTATGAGACCTGCCTGCACTACATTTGAGTGTATCCAGCTGAAATATCCCTCCGCCATAGGAGCCGTCGGTAGTAAAGGCAGACAGAGCAACTCTGCCCGTATTTTCTGCAGTTTACGGTGCAATAACCGGTGATAACTGCTGAAAGTAGATTACATGGTGCAGATCACCATTTTGAGCAGACATTGGTTCTGAAGATGAGTTTTTACACGTTGATAACATTGCAGAAATCCAACCCATAAACCGTACTTTAATGCTTATTAATTTGTTTTCCCTGTATTTGACAAACCAAGGATGAATTACGTTGCCAAACGAAGGACCTGGAGTTACTAAACAGTTGCTAAACAGTCTCATTCAGGGTATTAAGCTCCTGCCCAGTTACAAGCAAAGTGTAAGACTGGAATGACCTGGAGATTTAAAACCTTTTTCCAGGCTTAAACTCTATGAATATGGATATAAACAGCAAGCAAAAATATTCAAAGAAATTATTGTTGTTGGTGTGAAAGCTCAGAATTAGATGAGAGAGAGAGAGAGAGAGAGAGAGGAACAAAACTTATGACTTTATTGAAATGTACAATTTTTATTAATTTATATGTTTATGCATAATACCATGTCTATCTTTGTTTAAGAGGAAAAAAAATATATCGGCATGAAAACAGGTATTTATTTGTTTACACACTGTGTAAACATCAGGGCATCATGATTAGTCATTTAGCCATTATAGTCCAGAGTTTAACATTTGGCACCAGGATGTTTTCATTCCAATTCTGAAAAGTGCTTGAAAAATAACAAAATAAAAATATTTTTTGTACAAGCATGTATTTTATTAGTGTCATTTATTGCAACATTGCATATTAAAATGCCCAAACAGGCTATTACACTTTCAGAAATAAAAGGACAAAACATGCAATTAATTTGCAATTAATCTCGAGTTAACTATCAACATTATGCAATTAATCGCGATTAAAATTTTTAATCGTTTGACAGCACTAGTAGAAATACAATGGATCCTATTCTGGTATTGGAACATGAAATTAGAAAGGCACAAGTTAATAAAGACAATGTGGTAGATATCTTTTTTGGCAGTTTGTCTGGAATCAAGCTGCTGCCGCTTTGCATTCTCAGACGGTCAGTCTGAAGAACGCATGCACGGCTCCTATCTTCGCACTCTGTGCTCCATTAACCAGCCTTGGAAACCGTGACGTCAGACCACTGTTGTGAATTCGTATTCTCAAAGAAAAAATCTGTATTCTCAAGCAGCCGCTGCTGTTTGTGTTCATCCATCTATCCATCCATTTTCCAAACCGCTTAATCCCTCATGGGGTGCGGGCGTTGCTGGTGCCTATCTCCAGCGTTCACTGGGCGAGAGGCGGGGTACACCTGGACAGGGAGAACATGCAGAAAGACCCAGGGGTGTACTCTAACCCAGGAACTTCTTGCTGCAAGGCAACAGCGCTACCCACTGTGCCACTGTGCAGCCGCTGTTTGTGTTCATAAAGAGTAAAGCACAAATTTAAACTTGAAATTTGTATTTATTAGTTATTGAAGTTGAAACTATTTAAACTGTATTTTGTATCTTTTGAATGCGATTTAAATTATTATGAGTTTACAAATGTTTGTTATGCACAACTTCTGACTAATATGGACACAACTATCCTTTTGTGTACAAGTCTATTTAGGAAGTGATCTTACCCCATACATCAGCTTCAAAAATCGGGCCAAAAAAATCGGCTCCAGGTATCATATATCGTATACATGTATATATTTGCCTGATGTCAGAATAACCTGTATCGGCCTTAAAATAACTTGTATCGGTTAACCTCTACTGCAGACATTTTGAAACTGGCCATGTTTTTGAAAGCTAAAACATTTTTTATGAGATCCAATTTTTGCTAGGAAAGTTTGACATTCTTCTTTGTTTGCTGTTGAACAAAATGTAAAAAGTTATACACGTATGTTATACTATCAGTATTAACAATTAAAATATGTATAGATACATTTTCTATGCAACAGCTACAGTTCTACCCACCAATTTTATCGTAACGTAAGCCTATAGAGGACAGTCACTAAAAGTGTGATTTTTATTTATTTATTTCTTTTTGTACCTACTGTTACACGCCTAAATAATACCAGAGGGTACATTCTTGCCTTAATTTGGTAAACTAAGAAACTTTTGAACTAGGTTGGTAGGTTAATGGAAATGTTGGTCAGCTGTTTCTCCAGTGCAGAGGTTATCAAATAGTGGGGTGTGCCCAGCTAGGGGGGTGTTAAGGCATGATGGGGCGAAAACATTTTTCATTCTTCAAAGGGGGAGTGTAACAGAAGATATTTGAGAACTACTGCACTAGAAGCATTGCTGCCAGCTTAGCAGTTAGAACCCAGTGAGGCTCTACATTCAGGCTGAAGGAAAATAGCTGACTAAGGAATCACCCATATCATAGAACAGCCAGAGATGCTGCTCCTGCCACAGGTGGTGTTTGATCTCCTGACACAGGAAGGAAGATACTGTTTCATTAGCATTGGGATTAGATAAAGACCTCTTGGTAATGTGTTGTCATATTTCTTCTACAGATGGAATACGAGCGTCAGGTGGCAAGTGTTCGAGCTCAAAACGCTTTGGAAGGAGATTTCTCTGTATCTCAGGCTGAGATGTCCTCCAGGCAGGCGATGCTAGAGAATGCATCAGACATTAAGGTAATATATTTACCTCAGCAACATGTTAACCTCATTTTCCCTTGCAGTTTGTAGATGGACGCAAGTTAAGACATTTATGTAAATCAAATCTATGTAGGGCAATGTAGATTTTTCCTAAAATTCCTAAAAACAAAACAAAAAAAAACAGTTATTTCTCCACAAGAGAAGGTAAAGATTATCTGTACACTGGCAGCAGTCCTGAGCTTTTGTTGAAGGTTTCTGTGTTTTCAGCTGGAGAAGTTCAGCATATCCGCTCATGGCAAGGAGCTGTTTGTCAATGCAGACCTTTTGATTGTGGCAGGAAGACGGTATGGTTTGGTTGGACCAAATGGGTAAATACCTTTCTTCTATTTGATGTTAAAATTGAGCTGTGTAAAAGTAAGATCATTAGAATAGAATACAAATATCCTTTTATTTTCAATGGGTTTGGAAGAAAATCCTTTTTTGTTTTTTTGCTGCTAGGAATAAAATAAAAACATTTTCTTGACTAACAAAATACATTCAACCCAAAAAGTCAGGAAAATGTACTACTTTCCAAATGTCTAAGACCCTTTTTTTGTGCATACAGTGATTTGTTCTTTTCTTCTTTGTTTCATTAAATATTGCATGTTTAATTTATTGCTGGGTAAACAGAAGAGCATTTATTCCCAAATGATTTAGTATTTTTAAGTGTAAAATAAAACGAAGGCCCGCTGAGTACTTTCAGCTTGGTGATTTTGGCCCAGGGTGCAGAAGGCTTGGAGCCACTGCTCTGAGGTTGTGTTTAAAGCTGAAGATATCCCTGTGGTGTCAAAGACTGATGCAGGTTTTCATGTGGTAACCTGGAGCTAGGCTTCAGGGGGGTTTAAATGCAGTCAGTTGTTCACTTGATTTTCCTAGTATCTTATTCAGGACCTTTTTTGTCTTTTAGCAAAGGAAAGACCACATTATTGAAACACATAGCAAACCGAGCTCTCAGTATTCCCCCCAACATTGATGTATTGCTGTGTGAACAGGGTAAGTGAACTGTCCCCGCGTGTCTTGGATCATTCTCTCCTGTCCCGACGCATCCCGCTGACTCGGTGTGTTTTTGTTAGAGGTGGTAGCCGATGACACTCCAGCAGTGCAAGCTGTGCTGAAGGCTGACACCCGCAGGTTGAAGCTCTTGGAGGAGGAGAAGATGCTCCAGGCTCGTCTGGAGAAAGGAGAAGACAGTGTGGCGCAGAGGCTGGACAAGGTGACTGTTTTCTGCTAGAAGACCTTTGCATACATTCAGAAATGTTGCTATTTCTATTTAACTGTTTTTTTTCACACCAGTAAATCATAAATCTTTGGAAATCCAAAATGAGCTCTTTTGAAATTTAGCTTGAAATGAGTAGAATGCCCTCTGATAACTTAGATAGCCATCAGATGTTCGTCGTGGACAGCACAGTACAATGATGGTAAGCACTGTGGCCTCATGCCAAAAAGGAAGGAAGCAGCCATGTTTCCACTGAGAACCTGAACTTTTCCCTCAGAACTCTTTCTTTTTCTTTTTCTTTCTTTGTGGACGTTTTAACCGTGTAGTCCAGACCAGTACCTTGCATGTAAAATAAGTCCACTTATCATAAGCTGATAGGTGACTCCTCCCACCGCAGCAGCGTAGGCAGTTGTCCTGTTCAACCATTGAAGAGATTGTGATTTTCACCAGTAAAACTAACCACCGTTTCTGTCACAGTGACCACGCCTTAGTTGTCATGAAGAAGGTCTGAGGGATTTGGGTTTTATACTAGGGTGACCAAACGTCCGTATTTCACGTCCTGTCCCGGGCGTCCCGGGTTTTTTTAGAAAGTGAGGAAATGTCCTGTTTTTTTTAATTACCTTCATTGGACCATTAAATTGACAGGCACTAGGGCACTGCGCACGGCGCTGCGTGTGACCTAATCCCTGAGCCGCGTCAGTGCGGGCAGCCCTGTTCTTAATCAGAAGATAGATAGCGTGGCTGTCAGTACGCTAACAACATACCAAAGCTCAAATGTATGTTTACCGACGATTTACAAAAGAGTTTCCCCGCTTTCAGACCGGGTCGAGACAAATGGGAGGCCTTTATTGTGCTATTCATTCATTACAGGAATTGTTAAGCATTTTTTAATAAATACATTTTGAATAAAATTATCATTTGTTATTGGAGTTATTGCTGTTGACTTTTACTGAAAAGCATTTTTAATAAACCAACTGTAAATATCATGTTATTGTAGGATTACGTAGGCCTATGTTAAGTGAGTGCATGCCACAGACGTCTCTATGCATGGGAACAGAGATCCCCCCCCCCCCCACCCTGCTCCAAGGTGTCCTGGTTTTCCCAAATGAAAATATGGTCACCCTATTTTATACTAGTTGTCATGAGCTGCTTTTAACATGTTTGTTTATAACATGAACGTGTTATGTTGAGAGCAGTACCAATTTATTTCAGTCTATAGGCTGTCATGTGAGTGCTGCAAGCTTGTAAAAGTTGTAACAAGATAGATCTGACTGATTTTCTTTTCTGAGCCTGAACCTTGGTCTGTACTCTTTATGGCAGCTTTGATCATTTAAAGACAGAGGGAATAAAACATTCCTATACAGTCTTAAACCTAGAGTCTGTGATTTCTTTTTTCTGGCAGTTTCCCAAGTCCTGTTTTGAATAACTGAATGCACAAGACGTCTTACCTTGCTCTTCTGCTCTTCAGGAAGTGACCGATCACTTCTCTTCGGTTCAAATGGCTGTGATTGGTTAAAGCTTTTACAGGCCTGCAGCTCCCACAGACATCCATTTATGTTTTGTACCTCCTTCTTCTGAAAGTTTTTGAACAGGATTACCAAGTATAGCTTTTATGTATAATAACCTCACAAATGCTCCTTGCTTTTCTCAAATTTGAGCTGTGTTGTATTTCTTGATACAAAACCTCCTTTCTTCTCGTCACTAGGTCTACGAAGAGCTTAGGGTGATTGGAGCTGCAGCAGCGGAGGCCAAGGCCAGAAGGATCTTGGCTGGTCTGTCATTCACTCCTGAGATGCAGAATAGAGCCACTAAAAGGTTCTCTGGAGGGTGGAGGATGAGAGTTTCCCTAGCTAGGTATGCCTAGGTCCTGCACACCCTGTTTTTCTGTCCTGGTTCATGTTCTTTTTCATTGAACTCTTCTTAATCTGTGTATCTGCAGAGCTCTTTTCATGGAGCCCACTCTACTGATGCTGGATGAACCCACCAACCACCTTGACCTGAACGCAGTAATCTGGCTGAACAAGTATTACAAGCTTTCCTTTGATGTGTCTTCTTGACTCATAGCAGATCTAAAGTTATGTTGGAGTTGTTGACAGGAAGCCAAATTGTATACACTTGCAAAGGTCTTCATACCCTCTGAACAACAAGCACAGCTTTTTAGATTTTCTGATGGTGTAACTGAAGTGGAAGGGTAGTGAGTGTGCATTCAGATGCAAGCCTGACTCAATACAAGGAGTCAAGAAAGTTTTTTGTACGCTTTTTCTGGGTTTTTTTGTGGCACTCGTTTTTTCAAAGTAGGCCTCCATCCCTCTTCCACTGTGGTTTTTGGGGCAATGCGCATGGTTAGATTCCTCCTCCTATTATTTTACATGTAGGCCAAAGTGCACCATCTTCCACATTTTGTGCTTATGCACGACTTGTTGCAAACTTTAACTGGGCCTTATTTTAGCTTTCGTTTCTTTCTGCCACTCTTCACAAAGAGCGGATTTATAATAGTTGACCTGTAAACAGATTCTTTCACCTCAACTGTGGATCTGTGCAGCTCCTCCAGAGTTACCTTCATCTTCTTGCCTGCTTCTCTGTTTGCTGCTCACCTTGTCCAGCCTGTCAGTCTAGGTGGACATCCGTGTCCTGGTAGGTCTGTAGGCAGTCCATCCTCTCCATCTTCAGTTGATGGATTAATCAGAGCTCTGGGAGATGTTCAAAGCTTGGGATGTTGTAGAACCTGACCCTACTTTAAGCTGAACCAGAACTCTCTCCCTGACCTGCCTGCTGGGTTCCTTGATCTTCAGAATGCTGGTTGTTCTCTAATGTTCTCTAGCAAACCTCGGAGGCCTTCATAGAACATCTACATTTATATTGAGATCAAAGTTGACTGATCTTTGTCTGGTGAAGCCATTTGGTTTCACTGGATTTTCTTTAAGGGTATCAGAGTAAAGTGGGTAGAATGCTCCTTAGATTTATTTACTTTTGTTAAAATTTTTAAGCTAAGTATTTTCTCTCTACTTCAGAATGATGTTCAACTTTGTGTTGGTCTGTCAGATAAAATCCCAATAAAATACCTTGTGGGATTTCAATGTGAAAAGGTTCAGAGGGTATGTATATTTTTGTTTGCCACTGTCGGGCACTCTTGAATTTAAATTTAAACCAAACAACACAATCAAGCTAAACTTACTTTGAGTACAATCCGTAACTTTTTTTGCCTGCATAACAATCTAGTCAACATAAACTTCTTTATTTGAAGCAAAAGGATTTATTTTTCCCCGTTCGATTCATCCATTAATCGTAAAAATAATTGACCGATTAATCAATTATTAAAATAATCGTTAGTTGCAGTTCTTTCCTTCCTTTTTTGCTGTGAATGTGAAAACCCATCTACAGCTACCTTCAGAGCTGGAAGAAGACTCTCCTCATCGTGTCCCATGACCAGAGCTTTCTTGATGATGTGTGTACTGATATTATCCACCTAGACAACCAAAAGCTCTACTATTACAGAGGCAACTACTGTAAGTATCACGTCTGCCTTATTCATGACTACATCTTTCTTTCCTCAGCTGTTTTTGGTAGGCTTGCTGAGTAACTAATGTCTGGCAGAGGATGATTTCCTTGAAATATCTTATTCCTTCTGTGTTTTAGTGACCTTCAAGAAGATGTATGTGCAAAAGCAAAAAGAGCTGCAGAAGCAGTATGAAAAACAGGAGAAGAAACTCAAAGAGCTGAAGGCTGGTGGCAAGTCCACCAAGCAGGCTGTGAGTAGTGGTGTCCTCAGAGTTGTATATGATTGTCCTGCAGTTTAATGGTTAGAATTTCATACCATAGAGAAATGCAACATGATCTAAAAGTTCATCTCTTGTTAATTAGCTTGTCAGAAAATAAGTTCCCTTCATATAGTTCTATTTGCCCTCCTCCCCCTGCTGAGTGTTTCCGTTCCACTCACTCTGTCATGTAGTACCGAGCTTTGCTACATGGTTCTGGTTGCCTTTGGCTGCTGACGCTTTGATTTCATTTTTTAGGAGAAACAGACTAAGGATGCTCTGACCAGAAAGCAGCAAAAAGGCAAAAAGAAGGGCACTCAAGAGGAGGAGAGCCAGGATGCTACAGAGCTGCTGAAGAGGCCAAAAGAGTATACTGTCAAGTTCACCTTCCCCAACCCTCCTCCACTCTCCCCACCCATACTGGGGCTGCACAGTAAGAACCTCCTTCTGCAGACCAGTATGGCGCACCAGTCCTGCCATAATTAACAAGACTTATACAAAGAAAGAAAAGAATGTATTTTAGGGGGAAAATGTGTTGAATATTTTGGTTGGTAATAATAAATAGTTAGGAACCTTTATTCCTAACTTTTTATTTAGGTAATAATAAAAGGGTTAGGAAAAATAAACAGCAACAGCATTGCTTGTAATAAAGGAAACATACAGCTTTGAAGGAAAACCACGGTTAGCCTTACAGTTAGCCAGCCTGCACTCTGCTTAACAGACATACCACTCTAGACTTTAAATATTCCCACCTCGGTTAAAAAAAGGCATTACCATAGTAACTTTGAGTTGTGCAGCATTTTATTCAAACGATTTAAAACAGTGATAGTGGTAAAACTAAACATTTAAATGTTCTTAAAACTATATATTTTTCAAAGCATAAAAAATAACGAAAAATGAAAAATAATCAGAGGAGGGAGGACAGATTGTGGAAACATGTTAATATGGGAAAAAACAAGTTTGTTTCTGTGTGCTTACCATGCCATTTCTGTGTGTGTGTGTGTGTGTGTGTGTGTGTGTGTGTGTGTGTGTGTGTGTGTGTGTGTGTGTGTGTGTGTGTGTTTCTGTATACAGGTGTTGACTTTGGCTATGAGAGCCAGAAGCCTCTCTTCAAAAATGTGGACTTTGGCATTGACATGGACTCCCGGAGTGAGTATCCAAATTCTGTTACTCATATTCAGATACCGGTGCTACTTAAGTCTTGATTATAGAGGCTGGACACTATGTATGAGTTACCACTTTATTTATAATAAGGTGAAAATGGACGTTGTGTACCAAAGCATTTTGTTGTTTGATTTGCTCTCCCCTTACTTTTCTTTACCTTTTATTAGTTTGTATTGTGGGACCCAATGGTGTTGGGAAGAGTACCCTGCTACTGCTGCTCACAGGCAAATTAAACCCTGTAAGACCACGTCTATGAAAGGCTAAGCTTAAATTCTACCTCTGTACATTGCTAAATTAACAGTAGACTTGTCTTTACAGATTAAGGGTGAGATGAGGAAGAATCATCGCTTGGTGAGCAACTTTTGACTTTAAATCTATGTTTTAGATTCAGACACACTGGGTGTGAGCATCTTTAAGCTGGCGGTAGAGATGAGGGCTCACCAGTCCATCATGTCCCGGCATCAATTAAAAACCAGCATGCACATCCATACTGTGTCCACAGCCAGTGCACTCTACAGCCAGTTTGCTCTGACAACACGGATATTCAAAACAAACGACATGCAAGCTCCATTAAAGTTAGCCAGCTGGGATATTAAGCAGCAACCTTCAAGCTGGTTAGAAACTGTGCCAACCACCAGAAGCAGCAATGATGAGCCCAATATACCGTTTAGCTTTAAGGAAACTTCAGTCCATACCTGCTTTTGCTAACGCGTAACTCTTTTTGTTTGCCATCTCCTCCAACACTCTTGGCTAGAAAAAGAAATGATCCCAACAGCTTGCTGTAAACTTCAGCAGAAGCTGGTTAATGTCAGTCAGTAGAAACTGGGTGCAGGGAGGCAGGATATGTCTAACATATGCAAGAGAGTATTTGATGAGAACTAAACATTAGTTGTGACTAATCCTGCCGTTTTTCAGGATGTTCTAAAGGATGGGATGGGTGTAATGTAGCTACTAATGTCCTTTTGTTCTGGTCTCAGCCTTCCCAGCCCTTGACTGTTTGCTCCTGTCTTTTTGTCTCCTACAGAAAGTGGGCTTCTTTAATCAGCAGTATGCTGATCAGTTAAACATGGAGGAGACAGCAACAGAGTACCTCATGAGAAAGTTCAATCTTCCATACCAGGATAGCAGAAAGTGCCTGGGACGTTTTGGTCTGGAGAGTCACGCACATACCATTCAGATTTCTAAACTTTCTGGTATGGACCTAAACAGCTGCCACATATTAGTTAGTTTGAAAGGAGCTATTTTAATCACATCTTGGCTTTCTCCTAACAGGTGGTCAGAAAGCCAGAGTTGTGTTTTCTGAGTTGGCGTGTCATCAACCAGATGTACTTGTCTTGGTAAGAGCTGCTTCCTGTCTAAATGTCAAACTTATCTATGGTTGTGATCAGCTTACAGACGGTGCTACATGCTGTCACTGCACCAACCCTGCTGCTGACTGTGGAGAGCAGGATGTGCCTCATGCACATGTCTGCTGGCACTCTCACAACTTGTCCCAATTTTGAAAAAGAAATTGAGAAGATATTGGGGTACAGCACCCCAAGAACAATACTGGCATTATATTTTGGTTATGTAATGGGAGCAGGGATTCAGAGAAAACTTTGAGATTTACCTATTTAAAATTTTGCTGGCAGCAGCAAAAAAGCCATCACATGCCATTGGTACAAACAACAACCCCCTACAGTTAAAAACTGGACGGACACTGTCAAAGGAATTTACAGCATGAAAAGACTTACTTTTCAAGCAAAATATGAAGATTTTTGGAAAAACTGGACAGTGTATATTAATGTTAACTGACCACCGCTTCTGTGAACGTTGTTTTGTTTGTCATAAGTTGTATCTTTACACACAATAAAATACAAGTGAGAGAAAAAACCCACTTTGATGCTGAATAAAAGTGTCCCAGTGACATCCTCAGTTGATGGCACCAGAACACACAACAGTGTCCCCACCTGGAGTTAATGCTACTTAGGAGGATAGATGTTAGTTGCAGGTCTGAATGAGGTCAAATAAACAATTCTCTGTTGTATTTTTCCTTTTAGGATGAACCTACTAACAATTTGGACATTGAGTCAATAGATGCCTTATCAGAGGCCATTAATGAATACAAAGGAGGTGAGTGGAATTATTTTTTATTGGCAAAGCTGTGAGGAACTGTGTAAGGTGTTTCTGCAGGAAAGGAGTGGCTATTTTCCAGAGTAATTCAAATCAATTTAGATAAGTTTATTAAATAGCCCAAAACCAATGTCAGTCAAATCAAATAATGGCCCATTGAAAGCAAAAACCCTGAGTACTCTTACCAGAAACAAGAAAGGAACAAAGTCTCTGAAGTATAATGGCTGAAATTTTAGGTTCAACATAGCCCAAATATGGTTTCCAAGCCTCAGGGAAAAAATCTCCAACTATTATTCTAATCTTTTGCCAATAGTAAAATATCAAGTTTTTCTGCTCACTTATATCACTGCCACATGTAGACCTGGCAGTTTTGCCTGGTCTAAACTGGAGCCAACAAAAGCACATTAAGCAATAGATTTAAAGCATAGCTCTGGTCTAAAGGCGTCCATTTCTCACAGGGAAGTTAGATTATAGAGCAGTGTGGACATGAAGCCCAGCTTCACAAATACTGCCACTGTGTGTGAAGTTGCTTAAAAGCTAGAAAACAAGGAGCAGGCCTTGTAGTTTTAACACCAACAACAACTGTAATCATGATGGGCTCGGAAGACGTTCAACTGAGAAGTTCAAATGACTGAATGGGGGGGGGGGGATTTGTCAATATAATTTAAGTTTTAAAACAGCTTAGTTTAAGAATCTGTCGTCTGAACAATGCTGCTGTTTAAAAGGCACTTTACCTTTGAAGGAAAAAGTAACTCCTGCAAAAACGCATCAAAGGGGTTTCATAGTAGAACTTTACAATAACTAAACTTTGAGATTTTTTTAAATTTTTTGTTAATTTCCACCTAGTTATTTATCTACAGGAGCCTGCTCATTCCCCTTCAATATAAACAAGCTATCTTGAAGCAGAGAATCATTTCAAACACCCAGGCCAGTGTGCCTCAGCAGGAGGTTGAAAAAAAACCCTAATTATATCAGTGTTTTAAAAAGGCCTTCCCTGTGTTAAAGGATGCCGTCTGATTCTGCTCCAAGCTGGTGAAATTCTCATTTCTACACATTACTGGGGCCCGTGGTCTGGGATGCCAGAAATCTGCTTTATATCCAGTCGTTTAGAGCTGTGTCTGTCTGTCTGTCTGTCTGTCTGAGAGAGCCCCACTTTACAACAGTGTTTCCAAGCAATATTCCTTATGCTTTTGTCATTTAATTGACCATTTTAATATTCATGAGTAAAGGCAAACCAGCAGTCATGGTAAAAAGAAAGCTCACCATGTTAGTCTCAGGCTCTGGCAAACACTAGCTGGTCTCTATCTACAAAACTCACATCACAGATCCATCATCTCCTTTATTAAATAAGGATGAAACCAAAGTAAAAGTTAGTTTAAAAAAGTCCACCCTAAAAGCCTGGGAATGAATGTGGCGTATGTTCTTTGTTAGCGTAACTGTTGTAACGTTGTAACGTCATAACGTTGTAACGTAACGTTGTAACGTAACGTCGTAACGTAACGCAACGTCGTAACGTAACGTCGTAACGTAACGTAACGTCGTAACGTAACGTTGTAACGACGTAACGTTGTAACGTAACGTCGTAACGTAACGTCGTAATGTAACGTAACGTAACGTCGTAACGTAACGTTGTAACGTCATAATGTTGTAACGTTGTAACGGGAGCACTAACAGCGTGGCCCTCTCTGAGCAGCTGTGATCATCGTGAGCCACGACGCGCGGCTCATCACCGAGACTCAGTGCCAGCTCTGGGTGGTGGAGGACCGAACAGTCAACCAAATCGAGGGAGACTTTGATGACTACAAGAGGGAAGTGTTGGAGTCCCTGGGAGAAACCATGGTCAACAAGGTCAATCCATGATGAAGTCCCTCACCTCTGGATCATTTACAATCATTCCTCCCTGCTCACATATGCAGGAAGATTAACTATAGGATCTGCTGTCAAAGCTTAACAATAAAACAAGATTTTAAATGCCTCCTGTGTAATTTGCTTTATTTGACAGCTTCCAGGTTTTGTACAATGTTCAAGCATGTTGAAGTATATGATTATCAACATCTGTACAGAGTCTTTAATGATTCTACGGCTTTAAATAAGCCTTGTATGTCTTCTTGACTTGATCCACCTTACTGTCATCCGGCGTTATTTCTGCGTACCATTTATACCAGGGTTGACTGGAGATGAGGAACGGTGGAGGCGGCGTGACTCCAACAGCATCATGACTGTTGGAGTAGTCCTCCCCTGAAAACTCCACACGTGGAATATGAAAAGCAAGTAGACCTGCAAGGAGAAATGCTCATTATTTAATTAGGTTTTTCAGCTGCTTGTCACAAAGTTGCTTTTCTGTAACTTCCACTTTTCCATGACACTCCAGTAAAAGGTTACTCATAGAAACTAATAGTTTTACCTACATATTACCATCATATACTTTATGAAAGATTTGATTTATTTTGACAGGTTACAAGCTAATGAAAAATATTGTAGGTTGTGTTTGTACGTTTTCATATTTTCCAATCAAAGCACAGGACTTCTGCCCTCCCTCAGCTGATGCAGCTGCCGTGTGACTTGAGGGAAGCAGATGGCAGCTCCAGATCAGCCTCCCTGCATCAGTCGCCACCGAGCGCAAATCTCCAATATTCCACCTCAAACTAACTTCACCAAAGAGGGGTGGGAAAAAAACTCCCTCGCGAAGGACGAGACGATTACAGAAGAGTTACTGAAGACTTTTTAGTGACCGTATTAAAAATAAACCTTCTGTATGAAAACGGACGGTGGTGACCACACCGCTGTCATCACCCATAAGCAGACCTCTGGACTTTCATCAGAAGTTAAAAGTGACATGTTAATTTTCAGGGGGCAGGATTGAGCGGACCCTGAAGGAGCGCTCCAGTCAACTGTCTCATTTTTACCTGACCACACATGGAAGTAGACATGTTTTACTTTGGTTAAAAAGTGCAAGAGAAGTGTTAACACGTTATTGTTCAGTTAGTGGGTTAAAACTAAAAAAAATGTTTTAAATAATACTGCATAAAATAAAGTAGTTTTATGTTATTGGCCTTTTTAGGAATGGAGAACTGCTTTTATTTTCTGAAAGTGTCCGATGCGTGCAGAGTGCCTTAAGGCTCCACTGTTGGCTTCCTCTCTCTTTACCTCATCCCTCAGGAGTCGCTTATAAGGAACACGTGTTTAGCCTTCTGTTTTAAGCAGAAGACAGTCTGCCTAAACAGTTGCTCTAAAATAAACTCAAACGTTTATGTTGTTTGGCTGCAATGATGTCTCTAACATCAGTGTTGACCTGGGTCCTTAAAGTCAGTGTCTGACATGCTGCTACAGACCTGAGAGTAAGACTTGAGAATAATCAGAACTTTGATGCTCAGTTAAAATCTGTGGTTCAGTTCAGCTTTTTCACACTGAGACAGCTGACTAAAGATTTCAATCTATGCTTTAATTCAAACTTGCTTCCATTACTGCTCTGCACTTCACTCTGGGCTTAATAAAACTCTAGTTGCTAGACTGCTGCTGCTCTTCTTTTAACTGCTACCAGTAAATGAGAGCACATTTCTCCACCTTTAGAAGCAATTACTATTGGCTACTGGTTCCCATTTGAATTGATTTTAAAATGATTTTATTTGTTTTTAAATATCATCATGGCCTTGCTTTCCAGTATGTGTCAGACCTGCTTCTTCTGTTTGCTCAGGTCTGCAGAGAAGTTCTTCTTAGTCATCCCAAAAAGAGTGCAAACAGGCAACACTCTGGATTCAGGCCGGCCATTTCACTTTCTGGGTTTAATGTTCCCTTAAAACACACTTTGACATGTTAGCTTTAGAAGTTTTTATTGTTTTTGTGGATCTGCATTCTGTTTTACATTTTGCTGTCTTTAACTTTTCTGTTTTGAATTACTAGTTTATATATTGTATAGAGAATGTTAATAGGTTTTAAAAAGGGGGAAATATGGTTGCTTTGCAAACAGAAGTTCTTCAAAAATGGCTCAACACCATAAAAATCTTTTTTTCACTGACTTTAACAAGAAAATATTGTAGATGATTATGAAAGGCACAATCTGAATGATCAGATTCACATCCAGGCAATGAAAACACTACAGATTATCATTAATCTACAGATTTGTTTATCAATGTAGGTGTATAACCTCATTGGTGAACGAGGCAGAGTTTCATCAAACCTGTATGCTTCCACATTTTCCCCTCAGCAGCAACACTTGAAGCACTCAGAGGTCTTTATGCATGATCCAGCTGCTGATGTCTCCCTCTTTTCAGCTCCATGCACTTCTAGCCTGTTAGTTTATAATCATCATCATCACCCTTCACAGCGACAGGTTTCCCATCTCCGTTTCCACGCTGACCAGGCAAATCTCCTTTATGGCGCTCTAGTGGTTAATTAGGCAAGCCGGGCTGACTTTGAACTTGTTCTCTGAGCACGTTTTGTTTGTGCTTGGAGCGGACAAAATTACTTTCTGCTTCGCTTTTAGCCCACTAATAGTCTTCAATGGGGAATCCTATAGGAAATATAGAACTTTTTATGCATTGCAACACCAGCATTGATGAGTATAGGCGTAGCTTTTCAAGCTCTGCGATCACTGGTTCCTAAGTGACGGTAGAACAAAACGGCTTTTTTTTTTGGTAACGTCTGGTACCAGCATAATTTATACTTATTGATAGCGGTTTGAGGCGGTGAGGTGGGCGGATTTTACCCCCGTTGGTGCGCTGCATGCTAGGGATAAACACCGATGAAAAATGCAGATATAAAGACTGTAAAAGCCTCCTTTAGAGGGAAGAGGAGGAATAATGGGTCTGAGCTGAAGCCCCTGATGTTACAAGTTCCTTAAAATGACCATTAAGAATGTGCACCTACATTAAAAATGTGCACCTACATTAGGAATGTGCACCTACATTAGGAATGTGCACCTACATTAGGATTGTGCACCAACATTAAAAATGTGCACCTACATTAGGAATGTGCACCTACATTAGGAATGTGCACCTACATTAAAAATGTGCACCTACATTAGGAATGTGCACCTACATTAAAAATGTGCACCTACATTAAGAATGTGCGCCTACATTAGGAATGTGCACCTACATTAGGAATGTGCACCTACATTAAGAATGTGCACCTACATTAAGAATGTGCACCTACATTAAAAATGTGCACCTACATTAGGAATGTGCACCTACATTAGGAATGTGCACCTACATTAGGAATGTGCACCTACATTAGGATTGTGCACCAACATTAAAAATGTGCACCTACATTAGGAATGTGCACCTACATTAGGAATGTGCACCTACATTAGGAATGTGCGCCTACATTTGGCAATTGGCACCTGGATTCAAGCACAAGGCAGCACGCCCACTGAAGCACCACTGGTTTTGTGTGGTTAAATAAATAGCATAATAAGTGATGGCTCGTCTTGCTCCTCTGTTAACATGAATAATTACTGATGGCCACAAACTGTGAAAGCAGCTGAACCAGCTTGGCAGAAGGCGGGGTTTAGACAGAAATCTTGATGGACAGCTGTGAACGCATCATCAGCAGCTCAGATGGCCTTCGTTATGTTGATGGGTGAGAAATGCCATGTGCTGCGTGTGAAGGAAGTGAAATGTGTGTGTCACACGGCCAATACGGGAGAGTTGAGAGCTCTGCCCATAAGTTTCTTTCATTTCTAAATACTGTCAAATGTCAGAAAGGTGTGATTGTAAGTGAAAAATCTGTCCAACATCCTGCAACACAAACACTTCCACCAGGCAGGATAATGGATTTGGCCTGACAAACAACAAGCTGATGAGATTTTTGAAATGAAATTCTTTATATTGTTTGGTGTTCCATTTTTTACCAGGCAACCATAGAGTCCTTTCTTATATATGGGATTACTGGTTAGTTTGGAAAGCTCACAGTTAAATCAGAACCCAAATGGAGAATGTGATGAAGATGTAAGATCATGAGCACCCTGCACTAATTCTCCCTACATCTGTTAGAGCAGGCGACCATCAGGCAAGCTGAGAACATCACATGTGCTTACATCAGAATATGTTCTATGAACTGGGGGAGGAGGTTCAGAGTTCCTCTGTAAATACAACCGCTCTGATTAATACAGCCTGATTAATGAATGATTAGCTGGACCTGAACAGAGAAATACCAGTGTGTGGATATTATGCACCTTTTCTCTTAGTTCACTTTCTGGATTTATTGTTACCCATTTTGTTTGAATTATTGTTTGTCTCTGTTGTGTTGCAGCGTTGTCCGTCTTCTACGACAAATTTCTTTCATGGGAGTCAAATAAATGATCTCATTTCAGATATTAAGGACCCCTTCAAATCTCCACTGCAGTCAGTGGTAGAAACTTTTTTTAAGCACTACATAACTTATAAGACAAGAAATTTGGATTTTTCAGCAATTAAATACGTTTTACTTAATGTCAATTCATAAAGGCTTAGAATTTCATACCATCATCTCTTGCTTTGTCGATGGCTTTGTTAAGCTTCTTCTGCTGTTTCATACACACACCTGAGGAAAGAAGACCCACAACAAGTGTAAGTGTATAATCAGCTGCTAGACAATGCATCAAAAGATCAAAAGACAACTTACCAGTTAGAGTGGGATCATACACCATTCCTGTGTGGGGACTGATGAACTGCTGGAGCAACTTGACATTCTACAAACAAAGATGGCAGGGCTTATTTTGGTCCCTACCACCCCATCACAACCCTCTGGTGCTCTAACCAATCTGTTGGAACTACAATGTCTCCTCCTGCATGATGCTCACACCTGCAATCTGGAATCTGGCTGCTCCTCTTTCCACGCTCACCTCTTCATAATCTTAATGCAAATGTTAAGTTAGGCAAGCTGAGTTTCATAACTCTGCTCTGGAGAACTTTTGTTCGCGACTTATGGAATTTACGGGCAACTTTAGGAAGAAAAACAAGCAGACAGTACCACAAACGAGTTGACACGGTGACCGTAGCTAGCAGCTAGCAGCAGCTTGGTACCAAATACATTGACGACATGTTTATATCGTCACATTTATGACACTCCACTGCTTCGGTAGCAGTTATTATGCGTTTATATTTCAGTTAGCACACCACTAGATGGTGCACCAGTGTGAAAATCTAACACACTGGGGCTTCAACATATAAAAAGATTTTTATTAAAAGACAGGAAAAAATGTCTCCAGTGTAAAAAAAAAATTTAAAAATGATATTTCTTCTGTATAAATGCAGAGAATGTGATTTGAATTGGTTAAGCTGAATAGATTTGTGTAAATAGGCCTGACCTCCTCCTCTATAAACAATCCAGCAAAAACCACTGTGTGATATCCATAAAAGTCAGCCGTGCGCTACAAGAGGAGCTGCTTTAAAGCGTTGAGGTGGCATCTTCCAAATGAATGGGGCATCAAAGCAGTTTTATGTAAAAAAAAAAAAAAAAAAAAAAAAAAAAGAGTAACTTAAAATAGAAAAATGGATTTAATTAAGGAACAAATTCAAATCTGGAGATAAATTCACAGATGTTCACCTGAAGCATTAACAATTTGTGAAATAATGTATTACATAAGCAGAGAAATGTCACCTACCTGATGATGGACAATAATGTTAGGATCTCTACAAATTGGACAGGGGTTCCCACATATCTTGTGTCCTCTCTGCAAAAAAAAAAAGAAAAAAAAAAAGACTTGTGATTTGAAATTAGAGAACCTAGAGAGATAGTTGGTGCTGGGGAAAGCGTTACAATGCAGGTCTTGCGTGTGGTCTGGGGGGGGATGCCTCCTTTATGGCTCCTCCTGTAGCCTGTCCACACCGCACTGCTGCCATAGCGCTCAACATACTCTGCCAAAAACACGGAAACACTGTACAGCCAACAGGAGCAGCACTGGCCAATCATCGCTTTCCTTTTCAGTACCTTCGCTCTCCACGTAATCCCACGGTCTTTGCTTGTACCGATCCAAAGCCTGAGCGGCCTGGACCTCTGCGTCCTTCTGCCGGAATGCCGCTGAGCTCCCAAACGGATGTGAGAGCAGCGCAGGCTGGGGGACCGGCCTCTGCAGGGGGACCGGTCTCTGCAGGGGGACCGGTCTCTGCAGGCAGGACTAAAGGAGACAGGAATCACATGAGAACCACCTCCGTCTAAGCCGCCACGGAAACCTTTTCACATTCACTGAGCACATAGACACATCATACCCGACACTGACGAAACTGGAACGAAGCTGATGTCAATTGACCAGAAAAGATCCTGAACATGTTCAACATGTGCGCGGCCATTTTGTCTTCACGCGGGGTTTAAGGTGAAAGGTTAAAGGTCGTGCTAAACAAACAATTATCTAAAGCTTTATTTAGAAGAAACGGGTTTTACTCATATTTATTGTCCGATAAAACAAACCATGGTTATCTGTGAGGTCTGCTGGCAGAGAATAATGGAGGTTGTTTCCTGGATGACGTATCCGCTTTCAGCCAGGGGCTGCGCACCATTTTTTACCCGGAGAGACGATGGATGCGGCGGGAAGGGGAGGTTTGCACAGCCACAAACCATAGACATATATAAAGAGTAGACCCCGCATCGACCGCTCTCGCCTATAGGCGCTGACAAGATTTAGGGGCGCCATCTTGGAGCGGTCAACAACTCCGCTCAGTGTAATGTGTTAACCAGGGGTCCGTTCTTCGTACGTCGCTAACTCAGTTAGCAGGATTTCATTGTTGACGATTTGGCATGATCTTGGATCGTTTGGTTCTTCGAAAGACATCCTGCACTTGTTGTCATAGCAACATGTGCGCCAGCTTAAGCCTGCTCGCTAGAGCAGGCTTATTTCATGTAAACAGTATTATATCGCAGCTTTAGAAGCGGAGGAGATGGAGAAGTCTGCCGTAGCCATGTCCATTTTTACAACAGCAACCTGTTGCGGAAGGTGCAAGAATAATTTGCAGAGTTTTTCGAATTAATCGCGTATTGCGCAATAGACAGGATCCTTTAGCGCAGCGCGACAGTGTAATTGTAGAGAGATTTTTCTTGATGGCTGTTATAAACAGACAAACACATCATTTAACAGTGGCTTTTAAAGAGGTAAAAGTGATGTTAGAGACATAAATCTAAAATATTTAAGTTATTTGATGATGTTTGCTTTTTATTTTTATCATATTCAGTAAGAAGATTTGTTCAGGCCATTTTATTGTGAAGTTTAGTTTTACTTTGAAAGGCTTGCTTCCTGTCGAGCCGTATATTGTATTAGAAAAAACTATGGACGGATTATCTAGCCACGGAGCAATACAGTTTTACCGTGTAAACTGTGGATGACTTGGAAAAGGAAAATTTTAATTTTTTATGGATAAAGCCTTTTTTTTGTTAAAATTCCCAGTTTGCATGCGTCCTTTACTTCCAGTGTCTAAGGAATGACACTGAAATTTGGATCTCTTGACATAACAATAAGTGCCTTTTTAAAATAAAGTATAATAATTAAAGGCTACCATTTTGTAGAATATTCTTGTATTTCACTTTTACTTGTCCACATGTTCTAGTGGGTCCCATGGAGGCTCTGATATATAAGAACAAAATAAATATGAGATTATTAAAATGCAAAAATTCATACTGTAGAAAGTGATAGAAACATCTATCATGGACAGTATTTACACATTAATTTGTCTGCTGCTTTTTGCCAGCCCTCTCTCCTGGCTTTAACAGACTTTGAGGTGTTACCTGTCGTTTTAATTAATGACTCAAATTTGGCATATATGAGCAGCACTCTCCCGCTCCCCCTCCCCTCTCGTACATGGCTCAGCGGCGCTAGCCAATCAGCACGCAGGCTCAGCCTGGCCCGCCCACTCAGCTCTCACACAAACTTAATACACAAACAGCTGAGAGAGACCGCAGCAGCGAAAAAAAACATGAACAGGGGAAGTAGCACCGTTTGGCTTTATTTTAATACCGTAAATGAAATCAAGCTGTATGTTTTGTAAAAAGCCGGTTCATTTCAGTGGAAACACAACAAATTTATCTAAGCACGTGAAAAAACATGAAAACGTCGAGCCCCAGAAACGGAGAGAGGAGACGAAACTTCTCTCATTGCCCCGACAGACCCACAGACGTCTCTGACTGAGGCGTTTCAGTCCTCCAGAACATCCAGGTAGATCAGTGGATGGATGGATGGATGGATGGATGGATGGATGGATGGATGGATGGATGGATGGATGAATGGATGTTACTGGAGCCCACACATAACATGTAATTAAGACCTTGAAAGAACCCAGTACATATATTAAAAAGTGTTATTTAAGATAACATTAGCTAATCCTTTTTTTATCCCACGATGGGGAAATTTATAGGATTAAAGCAACAGGCAGGTGCACACAACACAGACAAAATTACATAAGGATTGAAATATATAAGAGGTGGATTAGCGAAAAAACACTGAACATAACATTATTATTATTATTATTATTATTATTATTTAATTGTAATAATAAAATAAAAACCACAAAACCCAAAAGGTCAACAGTTTCATGATACATCAAGCTTAGGGACTGGCTAATATACAGCAGGTCAAAAAAGGCCATATTTTGGCTGCAGTGCTTGCTGTTCTCTTATGAAGAAAAGATCAACTAGTGCACTAAATTCAATAGATGGGTTGAAAATATCCAGTATAAAATAAGTGCTACAAATGTTACAACACTTTTGTTCATATGGCAGCAGAACATTAAAATAAAAGTGCTCTTTACACTACTTTTGAATTCATTCTTGGAGTTTGTAAATACAATGCGATTAATCGCGATTAATCAGGGCGATTAATCGCGATTAAATATTTTAATCGTTGCCCAGCCCTAATATATATATATATATATATATATATATATATATATATATATATATATATATATATATATATAGATAGATAGATAGATAGATAGATAGATAGATATAGATACAGATATATATATGTATATATACATATATATATAGATAGATAGATAAGAGGTCGGACACTGAACGTCTGCCTGCTGAGTTTGACATTACGTAACAATGCTTTAGTGCGGGGAAAAGCCATGTAGATTTGACCGATGCAGTAAAATGCTAACCAACCAATGGGAAGAAGTTGAGCCCTTAAGACACAGCCCCTCCTCATTTGCATAATGAGGCAGAAATGCATACAGAAATGTAAAAAGGACAGGCAGAAATAAATGCCATCACAGAAATATATAGGGTAAAAAAATACAAATGAAGAATGCACATAAATAAATGCTTAAAAAAACAAGTAATTCATAAGTAAAGTTGAAGATTATAATGGACAATAAATAAATAAGGTAATTATTACAAAAGCGAATAAATAAAGAAGCTAATTAAAAGAGATATATACATTTTTGTCTCACTGTATAATTTAATTTCTACCTACATTTATGTGTTTATTGTATTTTTGGTGGCAATTCTATGCTTATTGAACATTTATTTATTTCTGTATTTATTTTTAAATATGGAAGACTTGGGGTCCGTTCTTCATACGTCGCTTAAAACATCCAAGATGATTTCATCCGGCTAATCCTGATCCGGCTAATTGGTTTCTTCCAACACATCTGTTGTTTATGATTAGTATGGCTGGATTGAGTTATCTGAGATAACTGCGCGTTCATGCGTTTGTTTAAAAGGGGAAATGTATCGATAGTAGAAACAATGATCAGCAGCGCTGCTATTGGCTGTTCAGCATGGCCAAAGAACGCCCACAGTTTTTCTCCCAGCAGAACAAGAGCTTTTAATGGAAGGTAATGCTGAATTTGAGTCATTAATTAAAACGACAGGTAACACCTCAAAGTCTGTTAAAGCCAGGAGAGAGGGCTGGAAAAAAGCAGCAGACAAATTAATGCGTAAATACCGTCCATGATATATGTTTCTATCACTTTCTACAGTATGAATTTTTGCATTTTAATAATCTCATATTTACTTTGTTCTTTTATATCAGAGCCTCCACGGGACCCACTAGAACATGGGAACAAGTAAAAGTGAAATACAAGAATATTCTACAAAATGTAGCCTTTAATTATTATACTTTATTTTAAAAAAAAGGCACTTATTGTTATGTCAAGAGATCCAAATTTCAGTGTCATTCCTTAGACACTGGAAGTAAAGGACACGTGCAAACTGGGAATTTTAACAAAAAATTATTTATCCATAAAAAATGAAAATTTTCCTTTTCCAAGTCATCCACAGTTTACACGGTAAAACTGTATTGCTCCGTGGCTAGATAATCCATCCATAGTTTTTTCTAATACAATATACGGCTCGACAGGAAGCAAGCCTTTCAAAGTAAAACTAAACTTCACAATAAAATGGCCTGAACAAATCTTCTTACTGAATATGATAAAAATAAAAAGCAAACCATCATCAAATCACTTAAATATTTTAGATTTATGGCTCCAACATCACTTTTACCTCTTTAAAAGCCACTGTTAAATGATGTGTTTGTCTGTTTATAACAGCCACCAAGAAAAATCTCTCTACAATTACACTGTCGCGCTGCGCTAAAGGATCCTGTCTATTGCGCAATACGCGATTAATTCGAAAAACTCTGCAAATTATTCTTGCAGCTTCCGCAACAGGTTGCTGTCGTAAAAATGGACATGGCTACGACAGACTTCTCCATCTCCTCCGCTTATAAAGCTGCGATCTAATCTTGTTTACATGAAATAAACCTGTTAGCGAGCAGGTTCAAGCTGGCTCACATGTTGCTATGACAACAAGTGCAGGATGTCTTTCGAAGAACCAAACGATCCAAGATCATGCCAACTCGTCAACAATGAAATCCTGCTAACTGAGTTAGCGACGTACGAAGAACGGACCCTTGGTCCTCCATAATCAGTGCCGACTGACTGTATACATATACACCTGTCTCTTTCCTAATCACCTTCATTCCTCCTAGCTGAGATCCTGCCGATATCTATTTGTCCGATTGTTGAAAACCATTGTGCGAGTCGCTGTCCAATGTTGTTTACGTTGTCATCTTCCTGACCCTGTGCCTGTTTGCTGGATTTTCCTGTTTCATCTTACCCTTGCTTGGGCAGCTCATTGGCTCTCTGATTCTGGACATGACCTGGATTTTTTTCCAACCACCATTCTTACCCTGCCCAATGGACCTGTCTGCTATTCTCTGCCCGCCTTCTCTATGTAAGGCAAGGCAAGGCAAGGCAAATTTATTTATATAGCACAATTCAGTACAAAGACAATGCAAAGTGCTTTACATGATTAAAATATAGGAAAATAAAACAGAATAAAAGCAAGTAGGAATAAAATGTAAATAGAAAATAGAACATAAAAAACACTAGTGGTGTTTCAGTTAACTAGAACAGTCAAAGGTAATTTTAAACAAATATGATTTTAATCTCGATTTAAAGGAACTCAGGCTTTCAGCACTTTTACAGTTTTCTGGAAGTTTGTTCCAGATCAGTGGAGCATAGGAACTAAATGCTGCTTCTCCTTGTTTAGTTCTGGTTCTAGGTTCTGCAGAGCAGGCTGGAGCCAGAAGACCTTAGTGGTCTGGAGGGTTGATGCACTGATAACAAGTCTGTGATGTATTTAGGTGCTAATTCAGGGATTTATAGACTAACAGAAGTATTTTAAAGTCTATTCTCTGAGATACAGGGAGCCAGTGTAAGGACTTTAGAACTGGGGTTATGTGCTCTACGTTCTTAGTCTTAGTGAGGACGCGGGCAGCAGCGTTCTGGATCAGCTGCAGCGTTCTGATCCACTTTTTAGGCAGACCTGTGAAAACACCGTTGCAGTAATCAATTCGACTAAAAATAAACGCATGGATTAGTTTTTCCAGATCCTGCTGAGACATCAGTCCTTTAATCCTAGAAATGTTCCTCAGGTGATAAAAAGCCGACCTTGTAATTGTCTTTAGATGCTTTTGGAGGTTCAAGTCTGAGTCCATCACTACACCCAGGTTTCGGGTCTGATTAGTGGTTTCTAGCTGAAGCGACTGAAAAATCAGTGGTAAATAAATTAGCATAATAAATAAGCTGTATGTGTCTGCAGCTCTGCATTAGGTCCCCTGTGTACAAAGCAGCAGTAACTGGCATACCTCGCCTCACCTTGTTGGAAACTAGGAATCTTTAGTTTCCAATGGGCAGCAAAGCTGTGGAGCGAAGCTCCTGTGGAGCAGGTCTGACAGAGTCAGCAATGTTTGATAGACAGTTAAATAGCATCTTGTGTGTGTAAAGTGCTGTAAAACAGAAACTATTAGTGGACAATAAATATGCCGACTTGTTTTAGAGACATTAAAGCTTCGTCCTTTGAGGAATTCAGGGTGGGGAAAAAACCTGACCGTTTCTGACCTACTTTTAAAGCATGATAAAAAATGGGCAGGCATAGCTCTGCTCACACTAGTACCGGTATGAACTGGTTTAACAGGTGGTGATCCAAAGTTACATTTCTTTCAAGGTTTTTTGATGTACACTGCTCTGTCTGAACTGAAGGTAACAGTGTTATATGCTGCAGACTGTTTGACTTTAATTACCGCATTATTGTGTTTTTGTATTATTGTATAAATGAGTACATCATGCGCATTGTACAATTCAGAGTGAAATTTGCATATATACCATGCATACTACGTCTAACCTGACAACAGCCAGATGTGTGTCGCTCCGCCTAGCTCCACTCACATCCATCTGGGACCTCTCCATAGGAATTGCCTTTACTGAAGGCTGGGCCTTATCAAAAATCCTTGCATATGATTGGATAAGCCATTTGTCTGTCATCTTTATCAACGTGCTATTTCAACCACTCACACCGAAGCTAACCCGTGACGCTGTGAGAGCGACGCAGGAAAAAACAAAACTTTTTTTTTAATGTGTTTGTGGCTCTAGTGGCACGTGTTTTATTGACAGTGAGCTGACAGGAAGAGGGGGGAAGACAGGCGGCAAAGCCGTGGGTCGACTCCGACCCACGGCTTTGCCGCGTCAAGAACTAAAGGCCTCCTAATATGGTTCACGCTAACCGCTCCGCCGTGGGCGCTCCCCGGAAAACAAAACTTGCCAAATCCGGTCGGGAGAAGGGCGAAAACATGGTTTCCACCAACAAAAGCCTTCAGAGCCGTTCTCTGATGTTCTTTTAATGAAACAATATTTGGTAGATTGGACAACATGGAAGAAATAGCAGCATCAATGTTAACGCTTGCTTCCTCGATGCGAGCCGCCATTGCTATCTGAATCAAAACAGTCTCACGTCACGGTCACTTCTCCACTACGTCACATCTATGAAACTCCAGCCCTGCGTCCTGATTGGCTAGACAATAAAATTGGTTGGAGAGATATTATTGTCCATTTATCACAGCAGGCCATACATTGTTTGTGGTTTACAGGTTTTAATAGGACATGTTCTGTTGCCATGTAGCCAAGTGGTTCAACATCATGACTTCTTGAAAGCAGACTCATAGTTTATTTGTGAAGATGGACTCAACAGTTAACTTCTGCGGCTCTGCCCCTTAGTGAATGTGGGTACACACAAGGAATTTGACTTCACATTCCAACGCTTGCATCACGTATAGAATAGGCAGAACAGCAAACTACAATCTGTAACAGAAAAAAATAAAATTTTACTGGAAAAGGTAAGAACAGGGGCAGTACAAGAGCATTTTGTTTTTTTCCACATAAATATCTGTAAGTATGTGTATTTATATATCGGTAGTAGGTACACATATACACACAAGGGATAAAAAGCTGCCGATATAATGCAGTTAATTTTTCCCCCTTGGGGATATAAACTGGTTTGGTGTTGGCTCGTTTTAGTCATCAGCACTCTGTAGCGCCACACTGAGGGTAAAAGTCTGAATGACCTATGACCAGGATGTGTTGGACCGACAGCTACTGTATGGTAGCTGCCCGTTTTACTGGTCCTGGACCTGTAGCTCACGAATGGAGGACAGGTCAGTCCTGATGAACCTCTCTGGAGCTCTAATTGTTTGTTGTAGTGTGGATTTGTTTTTGGTTTTTGTTCTTTAGATGAGCTTATCCATACAGAGATGGATGAGCACAAGATTAACTGAATGATGGTACTGTAGAAGATGATCAGTAGCTCCTGGGGAAGGTTGTACTTCTAGAGTTGCCGCAGGAAGTCCAGTCTCTGCTGGATCTTAGCTCAAGAATATTTGCAGAATGGGATAAATGGATATCAAGGTTTATATGGAAAGGGAAGAAACGTAGGCATATCAATCCTTCAGTTCTCAGAGGACAAAGGAGGTCTGGCTTTACCCACACTCGAGGAATATTTCTATGTGGAAAAAATGTAACCCCTGAAATGCTGCTGAAATTATGAATATGTCTCAAAATGGAAAAATCTAGAAATGGGTATAAAAGATAGGCAAGAAAGAAATATAACAGCACACATAGATAAATTAAGTAATAAGTTGGACTTAGTAACTAAAACTACAATTGAAATATTGTAGAAGTAGTTAATTTTTGCAAATTAAAGAAAGAAACAAGGAGCTTGAGTTGGTTTGTGTGGGACTCAACGTTCAGAACCAGTGTTTATGATAAAGGGTTTAAACAGTAGGGTGATAAAGGAATCACAGGGATCTTTTAAATGGTAGAAATGTGTAAGTTGCAGAGTTTTAATAACTTATAGAAAAAACATTGGTCAATATTTATATTTACAGATAAGAAACTATTATGAGAAAGCGACTAAATCAAACACAAGCAAAATTATTGAGATATTTTTGAAGGCCTACGATGAGAAAAATGCAAAGTAGTGTCTGGTCTGTACCAGGAGATGATGGCAGGTAGGAAAACATCTACTGTATATATGCAAGACAATTGGAAAAACAACTGGAGGAAAATATAAGTGAGGAAGAATGGTTTGTAAATCTATAAAACAGTGCAGGACCGCTTTAGCAGAGAATCCAGTTAGAAAAATACAATTCGATTTTTCATAACGATTCAGAAAGATGGTGTCCAGCCCAGCCTTGCTGGAGATCTTGTGGCAAGATGGATGTGGATCTCACACACACATATTCTGGTCTTCTCAACAGGTAACAGGATTCTGGGATGAAATATGTTTTTTTGTGAAAAATAACCCATAACATATAGAACACTCTATTTTGGGTGTGTCACACATGAGAAAGATTGATATTGTTATCAGCTAGAAAGAAAGCTATTACAAGATTTAGTATAAAGTAGAACCACCAACAGTGGAGCAGTGTGGACGAGATAGCTGTGATGGGAAAACGTATAAAATGAGATTGCAAGAAGGCCAGTTTTGTCACGTTCTGGTTTATGTTTAAGGTATTTTGCCCTCCTTCCTTAGGTTCTCTGGTTGCTTTGAGTTTTGTCTTGTCTAGGTTCTTGTTTACTGTTAGTTTATCCTGTTTTGTCATCAGTTTTAGTCTTAGCTTTATTTTCTGTTTTAGGTTTGTACTTCAGGGTTGTTTTGTTCTTTATTAGATCGCGTGTGTGTAGTTTGTTTCTGTCCACTTGTCTTGTCAGCTATTTATATTTGTCTGATCTGTTCTTGTTTTGAGCCTCAGCACTGATGTCTGGTCTAATTACTTATTCTGCACACCTGCCTAACTCCACCCCTGCTGCAATCACTTCTCACCGGTTTCACCTGCTTCCACCTCCATATAAACTGTTGAGACCAGACATCAGTGCCAGGTCGTCTGTTTGAGTATAGGTGAGTCTCCTCCTGCAAGTTTGTTTATTGGTTTGCTTTTGGATTTTTGACCACTTGTTCCCCAGAGATCTGAGCCACCCTGTTTGTCTGTTCCTGCCCAACTGGACTGTTGGTTTCTCTGCCCTTTTTGGTTTTTGTTAATAAATATTATTTTACCGAACCTCTGCTGGCCTGGCTGAATTCTGGGTCCCTTGCCTCCGATTCATGACACAGTTTGATGAAAAGTAGGAAAATTGTCTGATTATTGAACGGAAGAAGACACCAGCACCACCACCAGACAATTTGGACATCAAAACTGAATATTTGTATAATGATGTAATCATGCTGTTATTTCTCCACTGTAATTGTTCAAGAAAAAGTTAAATAAAAATAAGAAAAAAAAAGACAAAAACATAAACATTGTCAGGGTTTTGTTTACCGATGAACTCAGGACGCACACACGGGACTAAAAGTTTGAGTTTTTATTGAAGGAAGTATGCTGGGTGGTGAATGATGAAGACTGGAGGTTCAGGACTGCAGAAGGTCAGGGATGAATGTGATGGCAGGAGCTGACGGCCCGTAGACAGTCCACACTTGCTAGGTGCTGCTCGGCTAGCAGGCCTCATAGCACTCAGGTTAGCAGTTCATTGGAGACACCAGGGCACAGAGCTGAGCTTCTCCAGGGCGGCTAGTCAGGTTAGCAGAACTTGAGAGACACCAGGGCACAGAGCTGAGCTTCTCCAGGGCGGCTAGTCAGGTTAGCAGAACTTAGGAGACACCAGGGCACAGAGCTGAGCTTCTCCAGGGCGGCTAGTCAGGTTAGCAGAACTTAGGAGACACCAGGGCACAGAGCTGAGCTTCTCCAGGAACAAACAGTGAACGAACAGTCTTTAGAGTGACTGGCAGGACTAACCTTAACAACAGGAGCACAACAAAGCTTCCAAGGCAAAACTGGGACTGGCATGGAGAGGTGTGGAATGATGACGGCCCAGTGCTGAACTGAAGACAGAGGGAGGTTTAAATAGAGCGCTTCACAGGTGGAACAAGGGTCTGACTAATTAACTGGTAATGATTATCAGGTGTGACTGACTGCTGAGGAGGTGAAGTGAAAATTGACAGAAAATAACTGATGACTGAAAACTAACAATAAATAAAGTCAAACCTAACCCAAAAGAGATGAAAAAAAAATGAAAATAACAGAAAAACAAAGCCAAACCAAAACTCAACCATGACAAACATGATAACAGGAAGATCCTTTTGTTGTATTCAACATCATTGTCTCTAAGGCTACTTTTTATGTTGTAGTTTTATCAAATGGCATTATTTTTATTTCATAAAGAGGGGACTGAAAGATTTATACAACTACTTCTTATATTTTTGGTAAGAAATGTTTAACATCTTAATACCAGTATACACAAACATATTTTGTATTGACTCTGTCCCCTTATTCAAAACCAGACTTAAAGGCATACTATGCAACATTTTTCAGTTAATTAATATGTTCCATACCGTTTTGGATGATTAAATGAGTAATTTCAGGTTGAACTAAGGTTTTCTCGGCCGCCCTGGTGGTCTGTGGGGGAAATACCGTACTTGCAATTGCAGGAGCAGTCGGCCCGCAGTCACAGGCTCAGTAGTCTCGTGTGCATCGCGAGAGTCGGTCTTGCTTTACGGCGAGAGCTGCTACACGCCCGCAGTGAAAGGCATGCTCGTTTGTAGCGCAGTGGCGATATTTGTGCAGTTATCATGGCGGAACCAGTGAGAAAACAGCGAAAGCCCATGTTGGAGCAGGCAAGAAAGAGGAAAAGGGCTCTGGACAGAGAGAGGAGTCGTACACGGGTAAACATAGAAGGCTGCAAGGCTGACGCGGACCTCGCGTTTCTGCTGATGCAATTGTAAGTAACATTGTAGGGTTTCCCTCACGCTACCGCCTCGCCGACATTCCAAAAAAATAATAATAAAAAAATAAAACTAACTCGATATGCGCGCCGCTCCACTCAGCCGGTCAGCGGCGCAAAGTTTGTCCCCCCCCCCGCTCCGCTCCGCTCCGCTCAGCCGGTCAGCGGTGCAAAGTTTAACGTCAAATAAACATGCAAGCATATCGAGTTTTATTATTATTTTTATTATTATTATAATCTTTTTTTTATGTTGCCGAGACGCTACCGCGGCGGCTGCGGCTTGGCGAGGCGGTGGCGGTAGCGTCTCGCCAACATAAAAAAAATAAATAAATAATAATAATAATAAAACCGGCGAGGCGGCGGCGGTCGCGGCTTGCGGCAGTTTTATTATTATTATTATTTTTTTTTTTTTTACGAGGCGGCCGCCTCGCCAAGATAGCGCTGCAAGAAGCTTGATGTTCATACCTTCACTGTGTTAGTCATTGTTTGTACTGCCGTTTTTTCCACTTTTCGTTGCGTTCGCCTGTCTGCTAAGCTCAAAACAACCGCGCCTGGCTTGACGGAGAAACCAGAACAGCTGAGCAACTTTATGACAGTGCACTTTTACTTTCGGCCTCTGGGGGGAGCCTCGCTGGAAAATCAACCCCGGTTGCATAGTATACCTTTAAAAGCCACCTGGGGTCCGTTCTTCGTACGTTGCTTAAAACATCCGAGATCAAATGACACATCCAAGATGATTTCATCCGGCTAATCCTGATCCGGCTAATTGGTTTCTTCCAACACACCTGTTGTTTATGATTAGTATGGCTGGATTGAGTTATCTGAGATAACTGCGCGTTCATGCGTTTGTTTAAAAGGGGAAATGTATCGATAGTAGAAACAATGATCAGCAGCGCTGCTATTGGCTGTTCAGCATGGCCAAAGAACGCCCACAGTTTTTCTCCCAGCAGAACAAGAGCTTTTAATGGAAGGTAATGCTGAATTTGAGTCATTAATTAAAACGACAGGTAACACCTCAAAGTCTGTTAAAGCCAGGAGAGAGGGCTGGCAAAAAGCAGCAGACAAATTAATGCGTAAATACTGTCCATGGTAGATGTTTCTATCACTTTCTACAGTATGAATTTTTGCATTTTAATAATCTCATATTTACTTTGTTCTTATATATCAGAGCCTCCACGGGACCCACTAGAACATGTGGACAAGTAAAAGTGAAATACAAGAATATTCTACAAAATGGTAGCCTTTAATTATTATACTTTATTTTAAAAAGGCACTTGTTATGTCAAGAGATCCAAATTTCAGTGTCATTCCTTAGACACTGGAAGTAAAGGACACGTGCAAACTGGGAATTTTAACAAAAAAAAATCTTTATCCATAAAAAATTAAAATCTTCCTTTTCCAAGTCATCCACAGTTTACACGGTAAAACTGTATTGCTCTGTGTCTAGATAATCCATCCATAGTTTTTTCTAATACAATATACGGCTCGACAGGAAGCAAGCCTTTCAAAGTAAAACTAAACTTCACAATAAAATGGCCTGAACAAATCTTCTTACTGAATATGATAAAAATAAAAAGCAAACATCATACAAATAACTTAAATATTTTAGATTTATGTCTCTAACATCACTTTTACCTCTTTAAAAGCCACTGTTAAATGATGTGTTTGTCTGTTTATAACAGCCACCAAGAAAAATCTCTCTACAATTACACTGTCGCGCTGCGCTAAAGGATCCTGTCTATTGCGCAATACGCAATTAATTCGAAAAACTCTGCAAATTATTCTTGCAGCTTCCGCAACAGGTTGCTGTCGTAAAAATGGACATGGCTACGACAGACTTCCCTATCTCCTCCGCTTATACAGCCGCGATCTAATCCTGTTTACATGAAATAAAGCCTGCTCTAGCGAGCAGGTTCAAGCTGGCTCACATGTTGCTATGACAACAAGTGCAGGATGTCTTTCGAAGAACCAAACGATCCAAGATCATGCCAACTCGTCAACAATGAAATCCAGCTAACTGAGTTAGCGACGTATGAAGAACGGACCCCTGGGTGTACTCTGCCTCCCGGTTAATGACTGCTGGAGAGACAAAAGACCCTGTGACCTTGCCAGGACAAGGGGGTAAAGACCCTGTGACCTTGCCAGGACAAGGGGGTAAAGACCCTGTGACCTTGCCAGGACAAGGGGGTAAAGACCCTGTGACCTTGCCAGGACAAGGGGGTAAAGACCATGGATGCTTCAGGTTCTCTCTGTAGATAACTTTATCCGCTGGAAATACGGCAACCAGCAGAGGACGCACTCAATCACACTGAATCTTCTTTTTTTAAAAACAAAACAAAAACATATTCAGCATTTTTGTTGTATTTACTTAGTTTTCTTGATATATCAATACAAAAACATACATTTCCACAACTGTTCACAAGTGTACAGGCCTGCATGCTGCAGGGCCAAATGATACAATCAAATCCAGAATAGACTAATTTTCGGTTAATTTCCGCCTCCATGAGAAATTTTGTTTCAGAATGTTCCATGTCAGCAGCTCCTCTGACAGATTACGCAGTAATTAAATTGACTTTGGTATTCGTAAAGGTATAGTAGGATATTGGAAATTTAATTCAAGCTTACTTAAAAACAAAGATTTTGAAAGTGGAATTCTTTCTCTGATCTCTGAGGTAATGTCAGATCTGTCTTTATCTTCTCAGTCCGCCAGATGGGAATTCTTAAAATTTAGAATACGCAAATTTTGCATTTTCTTTGCGAAAAAGTTAAGTAAAAATGGTAGGCTTTCTGAAATGAGTTTAATTAAAGATATAAACACTTATTGCAGTAAGACTTCTCCTACTGAAGAAGATAAACAAATATTACAAAATCTGCAGACTAAGCTGGATGGAATTTATCCTCATAAGGCGAAAGGCGCCTACATTAGATCTCGTGCTAAATGGATGGAAGAAGGGGAAAAAAGTACCTCTTATTTCGGTCAGCTTGAGAAAAGAAGGCAGGAAAAAAACTCTATTAAAGCCTTGAAGGTGCATGACCAAATTATAACTGACCCTATTTTGATTTCCAGAGAAGTTTTCTCCTTCTACAACCATCTTTACTCCTCTTCATATTCTTCTGATAATGCTTCTTTCTTTTTCAGTCACATCCTGAATCTTGTACCTCGCATTGATGAAGAGTTTGCAGTTTTGTGTGATGCTGATATCTCTATCAATGAGTTGGATGTAGCTGTCAACAGTTTATCTTTGAACAAATCTCCTGGGTGTGATGGTCTTACATCCAATTTTTACAAACATTTCTGGAACCATTTAAGAGAACCCTTTTTTAATATGGTTAATGAAGTGATGGACAATTTGGCTTTCCCACCAACTATGAAACAAGGAGTAATTATTTTAATCCCCAAACCTGGTAAAGACCATAGAATTCTTGATAATCTCAGACCAATCACTTTACTAAACACTGACTACAAGATTCTTACCCTAATTTATGCCAACAGGCTGAAATCAAATTTGCATAAAATTATTAGTGAATCCCAATCTGGTTTTATCCAGAAAAGGTCCATTCACAATAATATTCGCTTAGTACTTGATCTCCTAGATTATAACTATTTAATAAAAGATGATGGCTTTATTTTGTTTCTCGACTTCTATAAAGCTTTTGATTCCATTGAACATCAGTTTATCTTTAGCTGCTTAAAATTTTTAGGATTTGGTCCCAAATTTCAACATATTATTCAATCTCTTTATAAGGACACAAACAGCTCTGTCTCCTTACCAGGTGGTACCTCGCCTCGTTTTACTATAGAACGCGAAGTGAAACAAGGTTGTCCCATCTCCCCATTTCTTTTTTTAATTGCTGCGGAAATGCTTTCAATTTTTATAAAAAATTCTAATATTGCTCCTTTAGATGCTCTTGGTATGCCTTTACTTATTAGCCAGCTAGCTGACGATACTACCATCTTTATGAAGCAGTTATCAGAAGTCCCAAAGATACTGGAAAGAATTCACATATTTTCTAAAGCTTCAGGGTTGAAACTCAATTTAAATAAATGTGAATTGATGCCTATTCATCAAACACAACTTCACCTAACAGAAGCTTATGGCATACCCATAAAATCTACTGTGAAATATTTAGGTATTACTATAACCAAAAACTATGCTGACAGAGAAAATGAAAATATTTGGAAAGTAGTAGATAATTGCCAATCTAAGCTCAACTTGTGGCTGCTGCGTGATGTTAGTTTACTAGGTAGAGTCTTTTTGACTAAGATGGAAAGTATTTCAAGATGTATCTTTCCAGCATATTCTTTAGCGATCTCCAATAGAGCTATTAAAAGAATAAATCAAATTAATTTCAACTACATTTGGAGGAAAAAAACACATTATATTAAAATGACTTTATTATCTAAGAAATATGAAGATGGAGGGTTAGAAGCCATTGATTTTGAGTTCATGAATGGAACTTTGAAAATTAACTGGTTAAAATCACTTTTAAACACAAATAACATCTGGTTTCATATCCCCAGGCAAATCTTTAAGATGCTGGGAGGCATTGATTTCTTACTTAAATGTGATTACTTAATTCAAAAATTGCCCATCAAATTATCTCTCTTCCACCAACAAGTCCTTTTATATTGGAAACTTCTATACAATCATAATTTTACTCCACACAATACCCCGATTTGGAATAATAGATATGTTACTATTAGAAACAAGTCTGTATTTTATAAGGATTGGTTAGATAATGGTATTTGGTCTCCAATTCACCTTGTAGATAATAGTGGCCAGCTTTTAGCATTTAATGACTTCTGTACTAAATATGGTAATTTTACTAATCTAAAAACATTCAAGCTTATTACCAAAGCTATTCCACACTCTATTTTGATCTTGATTAGAAGTGTTTTATCAACATCCACTAACCTTATCCTTCCTCAACTTCCTCTAATCTTAATAGGTGATTGTGATTTCAGAGAGACTCCAATTCAAAATAAAACTATTCGTTACTTATTCACTCGTATTTTGTTTCCATTTCAATCTTACAAAAATTCTATCTTAGAATTCTTTCCTAAAGATATTGTGCCCTGTTTGAGAACACAGTTTTTGAAATTTCCTATTCCCCCCAAAGCGAAAGAAATTCATTATGGTACGTTGAATAATATATATCCCTCCAATGACTTTTTACATAAGCGTTTTGGATTTGAAACCAATTGCTGTTGCTTCTGCAATACAGATTTTGAATCTACTGACCATGTATTTTTTCTCTGTAATTTCTCTGATGCTTTTTGGCAAAATGTTTTCATATGGTTACAACCTAGTTTTCCTCAGCTGGAGATTTTTTGTCAGAAAGACATTATTTTTGGTCTAATCTTGGACTGTAAAAAAACATCCCTTCTGATAAATACTATCATAATTCTTGGAAAGTCATACATACATAAGTCCAAATGTAAGAAAATGCCTCCTAAATTTTGTACTTTTTTCAATGAGTTTCTACTAAAAGCCCTTAAAATAATGGTGACTCCTATTGCTAAAAAACTTCTCAACATTATTGTAGAACATAAGTTAGCAGTCTTGTAGTTCGTAACTGCCTTGTTTTCAACGGTTTTAATGTATTCTTTTTTTTTTTGTTGTTGTCTGTCCTTTTGTGGCTGTTCTGCATCCATGCCTCTCATTTCTGTTTTGTATTGAAACACCTTCTGATTTGCTGCCTTGTGGTTTGTATAATTCTTTCAATAAAAAAAATAAAATAAATAAAAGTAGACGCCTGATTACATGCTGGAGCGCATTCTGCGTTGCCGCCATGTTGGATGGGTCTCTCTTACGCAAGGCTGGCATAGCAGCCAATCAGAGTAAATGCAGAGGGAGCAACTTGACTGGATTTTCTGCAGTTTACGGTTGCAATAACCGGGGATAACTATTAAAAGTATATCACGTGGTATAGATCACCATTTTAAGCTGAGATTGGTTCTGAAGATGAGTTTTTACTTGCCGAGAACAACGCAGAAACCCAACAGATAGACCATAAATACGCAGTATTTGACCAACTAAGGCTGAATCATGTTGCCAAATTAAGTGCCCTGGAGTTACAGAGTGCCAGCAAATGCAAGAAGCTGCTTTAAACAGTTATTTTTTAAAGTTCTTAAGCTCCAGTCCTAGTTGCAAGCAGGGTAGTGTAAGACACTGGAATGACCTGGAAATTTTAAACAACACTTTTCCAGGCTTTCAAAAAAAAAAAGAAAAAAAAAAAAAAAAGAAAAAAAAAAAGAAATTATTGTTGTTGTGTAGAGAAGGCTAGGGATTGTACATGTGAGAGAGAATGAAATAAATTTAAATGAACAATCCAACTTCTCTCTATATTAAAATGTACAATGTTTTAATTCATCATTATGTAATACCACACACCTCTTTGTTTAAGAGCATAGAACAGTATCTCAGCATGAAGCACATATTCATTTACATATTTAATAATATACCATAGCACATGTCTCTATTTGTTAAATAGCATAAAACAAAGTAGTTCAGTATGAAATCACATATTTATATATTATATGCCATATGTATGTAAGTTGAAGACCATACATTTATGAAATATGTTATTAAAATAACATATTGGAGCATGAAAACATGTTTTTATGTGTAACACCGTCCTGTATCATAAGAATATCTCTGCCAATTGTAACAAACCTAACCGTGAGAAAATCGGTTAAAAATTCAGGGAGTTATGATTTATTTTAGTAGGGCAAACAGCTTCCTCAGTACAAATAAATGCACTGGGGTCGCGTGAGAGACCCATCCAAAATGGCAGCCGCACTGAGCCGTCAGCTGGGGCGTCTACATCTATGTATGTGACGACCAAACCAGTCGCCATCTTGAAACGACATTATATACTAAATTTCTATATGAAATCTTGATTACAACCTCGATGCAATCATCAAAATATCAGAGTAGTTTTATTGGGTACAAGATATTTCAAAAAGAAGCAGGTTTAAAATGGTGTCTAAGCCTTTGAGAATGTTTTTTTTTTCCACCATGTGAGATACGCCATTTCGTCCTTGAGCAAAGAGGCAAGGTCGGTTTTCCACCATTTTGTTTTCGCTGCTCTAGACAAAAACCATTGGTCGTGACGTCAAAAACGTCATGCAGTATAAAACGTAAGTCCCTCCTTTTCAAGCTCATTCCTGGATTTGGTCAAAGGTAAGTGAAGACAGCAAAATATGGGGAACGAGAAGGCGTCAGTGGTTTTTAAATACGAAATATACCGCTGATCAAAATAAAATATCTTAATGTTATACAAAGACGGGGTTGTTTTAACATTCAGTTGAACGTGAATTTGTGTGTTTTTGTGTATTTCTGCAGGTTTGAATTTGCTTTGCCGAAGACTAAGCCGTCGAGGACTTCAAACAGCTCATCTCAATTTCAGTTTTTTTCCCTTCAAGTAATGGACATTTGATTACTCTTTTTGCCTCCAGTTGGTCCAGAAGAAAAGGCTAGCGTTTAGCTAGCACAGCCCAACCCATAAGAAGTCTTTGATGATAATTAAAACCATGAAGGTTGACGACATATAAATGAATTATGAGCTATAAGTGCTTGAAAAAGTACATCATAATATAGCCGAGACGCTGAGGATCTATAGTATCAATAGTAAGTTGACTTTTGAAGTTAAATCCAATGACATTGTTGTAGGTTATGGCTAGCTGTCGGTAGCTAGCTACCAGCTCGTCTTAATAGTTTGGTTCTAGTATGAGCTCACACACTAAAGAGGACGGCCGCCATTGCTCCGCTTCTTTGTGTGTGAGACAGGATGGACAAATTGTTCTAATAAAAGTTTAAACAGGATATTTGTAGTATTTTCATAAGCAATCTGTTTATAAAGATTGCCCCAAGCATAGAAGGAAAGCAAATTACACGAATTCGGACATTACTTGGGAAAAAAATCGTTTCATAGAGGTTCTTCCAAGGATCGAACAACTACCGCAATCTGCACATAAAGATTGCGGTAGTGTTTGGGTTGTGGACACAATATAAAGCCTTTTGATAAATGTAGGACATGGACACTGAGCATGGTGTAGTCGGCAATCTGTGGATAAAGATTGCAGCGGGATGGTGACCCAGCCGTACATCGAAGCACAAACATTTGGATTGGCCAGTATTTGCTTTCCGTCCTCGGACAACTCGCCGCTAACTTTCCGGAGGAAGATTTTGATGTTTTTTTTTTTTTTCTTAAGGTTTTCGGAACGAGCATAGACTTCTCTGGGGTGTAGTTCGCTGATCACTGGTATCGGCCATCCCCGTGTTGGCAACGTGAGCCATTATTTGTGAAGGGACTGCTGAGCGGCGGAGGTGGTGGAGGGGGCGGGGCTTATGGCGCTCAGCCTGCTGAGCAAGGGGCAGGCTGCTGCTGCTAGGCTGCTGGGGCAGTCAGGGCAGCCCCAGCCTTTACAGGATAGGAGCATGGAGCTTCGTTCACTGTAGTTGTTTGATTCTATGTGTCAGGGGAAAACAATCATTTGTCTTGATGTTTTAGCCATTCTAATTTTACAAACTACTAAGGTTTATACAGTTAATCCACCCAGATTATTGAAATAAGTGCAGTACCTTCACGGTGTGATCCAACTTTTCCCCACCTAACTGGGTCATGTTTTTTTCTCACAGTGGCATTATGCATTTGTGTAACAATTGTGACATTTACAGGGTGTCAGGTATTTGCAGTGTTGTGGAGATGTGAGACAATATAAAACTTCTACTACAACAGTAACACGGGTAAGACCTGATTAATAGAATCTGACATTTCCATTTCAACTAGTTTCCTGCAGGACTACAGCTTCTGCACCTGTAGACGTCTGCACAAAATAGTTAAGTTATGAACAATCAGAGACAAATGCATGCTTTTGAAGCATCACCTGCATAATGACATCTTATTTTAACGTTGTCAAATCACTTAAAAACCCTACTTTGGTTTCTAAATAGGTATGGCAGCTATTCATTTGAGGCTTTTTAGACCGTTGCCTTGAAGTGTTTCACTGCAAACTACATTGGGAGTTACTTACTGTGTCCCTTTAACATGTACACTAAAGTTGAAAAGTATTCATACTCTTGGCAGATGAGATTTTAAATCATTTTTACCTGACCAAGAAGTTTGTTGAGACTGGTGTTGCTTAACAGATGAAAAAAAGTGTAAAAAGCAGGAATTTTGGAAAAGAAAACCTTTTATTTAAAAAAAATAGCATGTTGAACACTGTTATTAATCAGAAAACTTGTTGGCATTGCAGTAATCAACCAGTTTAATTGTTGGCCTGCTTTTTGTAGACTTCCACTGGTACTTTTCCCACTGATCTTTGATAAAAAAGCCAACTGTAAATGTGCCTGGAGTGTGGATCACTTGGGCCTAAACTAGGTGGTGACAACAATTTCTCTCTATTCCTAACAGTAACTACGAGGCACTGTTGCGTAATGTGGATAAGCATTCCTCCTGATCACAGCAGACTCGTACAGTTCCTGATCACTTTAAAATGGTAATTATCAGATCAAAGTGGTAGATCAGCGGCCTTCATGCTACCACAATCTTTATGCAGGCCGCCTGTGGGACCCATCTGGTTTTCTCGCCCTGCCGGTCTGAGTAGCTGTCAGACCAGCAGCACTAGATGTGTTCAGCTGAAAGAAACCCATTTCAGCTTAGAACTTGTTTATTAGAGAACTGTCAGTCATTTGTTAGCGTTTTACATCAAAACTCAGAACCATTTAGGCATTAAAACTTAGCTGGGAGGTGTGCCGAAATTCTTGTCCTTGTATCAACATAAAGAGTGAAAATAGATATATTTTATTCTTGAACCTTCTAAATAAAAAGTAAGCTCAATAAATGTATGTTTGTTGGATGTGATTCATGGATTGGTTTTCTAAACACTGCGTTGTCTCTCATTTTGTGCGTTTAACCTAAAGTGGAATAAAAATGGTGCTGTCTCTCTCACACACACACACACACACACACACACACACACACACACACACTGGATGGGTTGCTCTCTGGCAGCAGAGATGGGGCGGTGATCTGGACCGCTTCCTGCTCAGCTGATTTTCCTAGAGTTTAGGCAACATCTGGGATGAGCTGTAGCACGAGGCAACGCTGCAGAGTGTTGTCAGCAGCAGGGTGTTATGGCTAGGATGGAAGAGCTGTCCGTGGATGTTTCCCCTGGCTGGCATTTAGATGCTGCTGCTGCTGTGTGTGACCGGGAAAGGCTCTGTGTTTTAGAGGGTTGGTCTTGTGGAAGGTGGATCCACCGTGGCACCTGCTCTGAACCAGAGGGGACGAGTTGGTGCGCTCAGGCAGCCTCCATCTTTGGGTACCGATGGATTCTCTGATGCTGACATGTTATTCTGTTCTGGTCTCGGTCCGACTGACTGCTGGCTTTTGTTTGTTTTACACAAAGTTGTCTCTATATGCTGGAAGAGAACAAGATGAACATTTTCCATCTATGGTCATACATATTTCATTTATAGTCTGTTTATAGCATGTTTGGCAGGATATAGCCAAGAATCCTGTGTGAGCCGTTCAACATTTGCTGCTTTTTCCATGTTGCCGCCTGTATTTATTGTGTGAAGTGTGTGTTTCAGACATGGCGAAGGGACCCGTTGACCCCAGGGAGATCTTGAAAGGTGTCGAGGCCCTGCTGGGAAAGGACGGAGAGCTCCGCAGCCTGGAGGGCGTCCCCAAGGTGTTTAGGTGAGGAGCTCACCCCTCCCTGACGTAACTGATCCCTGCTCCGGCTGTTTCAAAGGGGCCAACACCTTTTCACTGCTTTGTTTTTCACTGCAGCTTGATGAAAGCCTCTACTAAGATGGTCAGCAGGTGTATGTACCTCAACGTGTTGCTGCAGACCAAGTCCCACGATGTTCTGAACAGGTATGACTGCTACACAGGCTATCTCCTGCCAATGATAATCCTGCATAAGAGGAGCTGGCTTCCTGTCGCACTGAAGCACTTCCTGCAACAACAGCCCATGTAATCCTGTTCACCGTCTCAGCCGTGATTTTAAAACGAAGCCCTTCCTTCATCCAGGTTCATCAGAGTTGGCGGCTACAGGCTGCTCAACTCCTGGCTCACCTACTCCAAGACCACCAACAACAGCCCTCTGCTGCAGCTCATCCTGCTCACGCTGCAGAAGCTGCCTCTCAAAGTAGACCACCTGAAACAGGTAAAGCCTGCTTTGGCCCACGGCCGGCCTCAGGTCCAGCCACATCTAGGTATCTCATCAGCGTTCCTTATTTTCCAGAACAACACCGCCAAGCTTGTGAAGCAGCTGAGCAAAAGTGCAGAAACTGAAGGTGAGTTTACTGTAAGGCTCCATACTAAAGACATGTTGGTGTGTGTGTGTGCTGCAGCATAATTTACCAGAACCTTTGTTTTCAGAGCTGAGGAAGTTGGCGGCTGTCCTGGTGGATGGGTGGATGGCCACCATTCGTTCCCAGAGTGTCTTGAGCAGTGGCACATCCCCTGCTGGTACACACCCACTTCCTTTTGGTTCAACCGCAGACTGAAAGCTCTACCGCCCATAACACTTTCCTGCTGTCTTTAAGATAAGAAAAAGAGGAAAGAAGAGAGCAAGGTGCCGGTGAGGGATGTGAAGGAAAAGAGTGGAGATGAGAGCAAGAAGAAGGAGAAATCCAAAGCTCACGCCCCTAGCCATACAAAGATCCGATCCATAGGTACGCTTGACTTAAGCAACAGTGATGCTGTGGGATGTGTATATATTTTTTGTGTCTAACAATGATCTCTGTGTGTCTTTGTTGCTCAGGACTGGAAATGGAGGCTTCTAACCCAGCCCCCCCTAAGAAGACGCCCTCCGCCCCACAGCTGGGTGTGAAGTACATCATACGCCCCCCCCTGCTGAAGAGGCCGAGGTAAGGACCCGTCCAGCTGCTGGCTTGTTGTCTCGCTTCATTTCTGGATGGCGTGTTGTCATAACCAATCTAGTTCTACTGTCAGTGCGCTGGCTTCACCGCTGATCATGTTTCTGCTCACCTAGCTCTGGTCCTTCAGACGCTCCGCCGCTTGAGAAAAAATACAAGCCTCTAAATACGCCCTCAAACTCAACCAAAGAGATCAAAGTGAAGATAATTCCAGCTCCACGTACGTTGAACACACAAAGCAAAGCAGCTTGTGATTTCTAGTTGATGGAGTAGATGTGTTGATGGGGTGGTTTGGTTTCATTGCAGCAATGGAAGCTACGGGCTTCCTGGATGCCCTGAACTCAGCCCCAGTACCTGAGATCAAGATCAAGAAGAAGAAATCCGTGGGTTCTACTAGTCCTGCTAACACCAAAGCTGTCTCACCAACATCCACCAAGGTACTGACTAAGTGTCCTAAAGCTGCACACATGTGAGCTGGCCATCAGCCCCAAAGAGCAGAGCACATCTGCTGCTGCCCCACATCTGGCAGGGAGTCTGAAACACCCAGAGTTAAACCCGTCCCCCCGTCCCGTCCCGTCATTTGGACTGTCCTTAAAAACTCTGAACTAAAACTTGTTTTTACCACCAGCTGCTCACGCCTTCTTCTGTCCTCAGGCCAACCCATTGGACAGCAAAGCTGCTGGCTACCCTCCATCCTCAGCTAGACCGCCATCTCCAGAAGCAGCTGCTTCCACCACCGCTGCTGATGAGAACCAGGAACCAGAGCAGCCTTCCACCCCCGTTCCTGCTGAGGACCCAGAGACCGCCGACAACAGTATGGCCCAAACCATTTCATCCATGTTATCAATGTGTGCTTTGACCCGGAACCACCTCAGTCTAAAAATGATGTCAGAACAAAGCCAACTACCTGGGTGGACCCTTGGTTTGTGAAAGCCTGCTGGCTACCAGCCAGGGATAAAAAGCAAAATAACATAGCCTGTCTGTCTGTTGTAGCTGAGAAGCCCAATGCCCTGGCAGAACCCCGCCCAGAGGAAGAGGGCCTGACCAAGAAAGGCAAGAAGAAAAAAACGGTTCACTGGGCTGAGGAGGAGCAGCTCAAGCACTACTTCTACTTTGACTTGGATGAGACAGAGAGAGGTGAGACATTTGTGTGTGAATAAAAGCGATTTTGCAGCAGCAGCATAGGAAGTACGTGTCCTGCTGCTAATGGCTGTGCTGGAGTTCTGGTCCTTCAGTCCCTTTAAACCATGCAATTACGTTTCATTTCTAGTCAACGTTAACAAGATTAAGGATTTCGGCGAGGCTGCGAAACGAGAACTTATGATGGACAGGCAAACCTTTGAGATGGCTCGTCGGCTTTCACACGATGCCATGGAGGAAAGGGTCCCCTGGACCCAACCAAGACCGCTGACCCTGGCTGGCAGTTTGGTCACCCCTGGAGCCAACAGCACAGAGAAACACACCCAGAGAGAGCGTGAGATGGGCATCCTGCAGGAGATCTTCCTTAGCAAGGAGAGGTACGGGCACAGCTTTTAGCCTTTTTAATCAATATACATCTATAGAGTTCATACTGAAGAGTCTCTACATGTCTTTTCTTTTCATTAGTGTACCTGACAGTCCTCATGAGCCAGACCCAGAACCATACGAGCCCATGCCCCCCTGTCTCATTCCTCTGGACGAGGTTAGCACACAGGTAACCAGAAATAATTCTTTATTGTTGGCATTTCTTATCTAGTCCACTAAATGCTGCATGTGGTCTTCCCTACAGGACCCCTCTATGGTGGATGACGGCTATGGTGAGCCTGCAGACTCGGGACTGCAGCAGGCCCAGAGCGAGCGGTCCAAGCTGCCGCCTGTCCTGGCCAACCTCATGGGGAACCTGAGCAACAACTCCCGCAGCCCCCAGGCCTCCACTGCCACCGCCAACCCCGCAGCTCCAGTTGTCAATGTTCAGGAGTTGCTCTCATCCATCATGGTACACAGGAGATTTTACTAACATGCTAGTTTTCAGCTCTGCTCAGGCGCCACCACACGGTGGTCTCAGTGCGGTGCAGAAGACGTGGCTGTGTCTCAGGCTAACACCGCTTGTCTGTCCCCAGGGAGCCTCTGGGAGTCAGTCTACCGAGGAGCTGATAAAGCAGCCAGACTTCTCCGACAAGATAAAGCAGCTGCTGGGTTCTCTGCAGCAGAGCCAGAGCCAGAGTGAACCACCTCCAGGTAAACACACTTCCTCATGGCCCATCCATGCCGTCGCCCTCCAGGCACCACCTAATGTTGGCTTCCACCTCTCCAGTCAACCAGGGGCTCCTCGGACACGGCCCGGGCCCCAACAACATGGCCAACATGCACATGCAGGCGCCCATGAACGGAGGCTACCCGCCCAACAGCTCGCCAGGTCCTCGCTTTAACCACCCCCCTCCCCCACACAACCACGGCCCGCCTTTCAACAATGCCGGAGGTCCCCGCATGATGGGGCCCCGCCCGGGACAGGGTAGAGGAGAGAATGGAAATTACTGGGGAGACGAGCCCATGAGAGGAGGGCCCCACAGAGGAGGACACTTCCACCGAGGAGGCCGGGGCCGCGGAGGAGAGCTGGGTTTCAGAGGCAGGGGCCGCGGAGGGCCCAGAGGAGGACACAACAACATGAATGGTATGTGGAGCCAGGTGATGGCAGCAGAGAGCAAGTCAGCCTTCTGTTTGCCTTCTGCTGACGCTGCTCTGACATGTTCTACTCAGCGTACAGCAGATTGAGCGAGAGAATTACGAACGGCCGCTGTCTTGTTCTAACCGTCTCTTCTCTCACAGATATGTCCAAACGGCCCATATGTCGTCACTTCATGATGAAAGGAAGCTGCAGGTATGAAAGCAACTGTGCCTTCTACCACCCTGGCGTCAACGGCCCACCACTACCACCAAACTATTCTAACCAGCACGGCCACTAGGTGGCACTGTTGCTGGCCCAGTTTTCCTCTGAACACGCAGGAATCACCAAGATCTGCATCTGCTGACGGCAGCCGTGAGCAACAGCAGCTCTCCCAGACCTGCAAGATGACCAGAGAAGAGACTACAGCCTTCTGGTTCTCATTGTCGCTTTTTTTTTTTGAACTGAGACTGAAACAGCCCCCCCCCCTCCACTGACCACTATGTTTGAGTCGCTGCAGCTATTTATTGACTTACCCTGCTCTGCACTTCATGCCATGAATATCACTGACCAAATGAATTTTGGCTTGTTTCCATGTAGTTTCAGCCAGTATGAGAGGTGAAGCAGAGCTGTAATAAAGCTGAGCAGGGTTCCATGCACACTTCTGCATGCAGCTCATGTTGGTCTCAGGATGTGCAGGTGGAACAGCACAATCATGGCATGACTGCTCATTATCCTGGAGCTACGGCCTGTAACTTGTGTACTCATGTGTTGTCAGTGTTAGAGACCATGGATCCGTCTGTGGGTCACCTATAACAAGTGTTTTCTGTGAAAACAATTCTTTTTTTTTGTCTCTTGTGGGACTTTGAGAATGTAATGTTAAATGTTGCTCCCTCCTACCTTTTTTTATACAGGCTTGGCCTTTGAACCTCTGTTAAATGTCTTCATTTTTTGTCAGTACATATTGGTATGAATACACAACACATTCATATATATATATATAATAGAGAGAGAGAGACGTTTTCTTTTTCAGTTAGATTTTTGCACACGATATGAAGAATTGTTCAACTCTTGACTATTGGTTTTTTACATTTAGCCTCAGATTATAGACTGTTAAATCCAGAAATATTTTGGTGTCCTCAATTTTTTCTTTGGTTTTTAAATATTTTACTAAAAATGATTAAACATTTGATTATTTTGAGGCCTTATCAGGGCTTAGATTGGTTCGTGTGCACAATGGCTGGTATTCTGAACTAGAACCTTTGTACATACGGAAAATGAAGCACCAGCTGTGGAACAAAAGAAAGGTCCTGGAAATAACTTCTATATTCAATTCAGTTGTGATTTATTATTTCCTTCTCTAAGCCATGGATGTGGAATTCCCTACAAGATCAGGACATGAAAATGAATAACAGATTTAGTTATTGCAGAGAAAGCCAGTTAAAGGAAATGGCTTCATGGAGACCCAATTCAGCTGTAGTTGGCTTTAACAGCAGAAGTTATGCAGCAGCTCATTAGAGACGACATTATACAGTTTATTAATCCGGTCAACTTTATAGCCATGTCAGAAACTTGGATCAAGCCAGAGAAATGGGTGAATTTACAAATGGATTGTTGTGAATTGAAATATTAGAACAGAGCAAACAAGTGGAGTATATATGGAGAGAAAAAATCAGGTAGTGGAGAGTATGGCAGTAGCCATTGATGATCTGTTGGGACGCATCACTGGAGCTCTGGATAGAAAATCTGAAAAATATTGTTACTGGCTGTGTTTATAGGGCTGAAGGATCTGGTGGGGATGTAGTTAAAGAGTGGATGGAAAACGTTTATGTGTAGAGATTATTAATCTGGTTAATTCAAAAAATACATTGATAAGAGTTTATCAAGAGTATGTACAGTTTGGGCTCATATCCAAAAATCACCAGCCCCAATATTGTGCTACATTAATAGATCACATAAAAATATTGTGACCAATAATGTACCAAGTGGACGCCTGTATTGTTATAGTGATCAACTTCCTGTTTTTATTGTCTATGACGATAATGCTAGAAAAGTAGGGGGAAAAACAGCCACTTAAATTTCTACAGTATAAAAAAACACAAATGCATTTAAAATGACCTACTAAAACAAAACAGGGATGGAGGACACCAACAAAGCATGATATAACATGTTTATAAGGATATTTGTATTGACCGGTGAACCATGTTATTTGACAACAAACAGACAAGCTATGCATTGCTTCAGTTGTAAAAGTTAACTGCCAAGAAAAACGGTCTTTACAAACAATAATTAGAAAAAGATTGCAAGTACAAAAAAAATTTAAAATAATTTTCGAATCTCCAAAAAGGAATAATATAAAATATATAAGAAGGAAACTATTGGACTTATTTTGAAAGTATAAAAAGAAACTAAATAAATGGAAATAGTGCGTTTAATACATTTTTGTAAATGTTGGCCCAGTGTTGTCTGGGAAAAAAACTTTTAAATGTGACATTAGCTTTGAGAGAGAAAGTTACCAATGGCTGGCTGCCTTCAGTTGAATTTTCCGTCAGGGTTTTTTCTTTTTTTTTTTCTTTTAGGAAGGAGAATCTTATTTTCTCCAGTTGAGTAAAATCCTGCCAGGATTCCAGAAGATCTGCAGCAGCTATACCAAATAGGCCTGACACATTTTTGTATAATTGGAATATTTCTCTGGGGATCCTGATGAAGCATCCATTCAACTGGAGATAAATTGGGAGAATTAGGGTATGAAAGGTTGTTCTGTATAACACAGCTACAGTACCTGCCTGTAGATGTTTATAGGATTGTGATCTTGGAATAAATCTCAATAAATTAGAACATGCACTTCCAAAAGGCTTTTTTTTGTCAGATTAAAGGTACCTTTTGAAAAACAGTGCAAACCTTTAAGCAGATATTAAACATACTTTCTATTAAGCCCCCATTTCTGCATGAACAAGTTTGCTTTTTTTATTGGTCTAATCTTTAATGTGTTTTTATTAGCTGGAGGTGGAAAAAATCATAACAGAAATAAAGGCTTCAAAACATCATTCTGTCGTAATTTATAATAATAATAATATTCATATAATGTGTTTCTATTGGTGAATTGAATTACTGAAATTAACTTTCCAAAAATATTTCAATTTATGGAATATGACTGTACATGTTCTCTGTATCTGTTCAAATTATGGAAATATTTCATCTATGAACATATTTGAGAAGCTATGGATTCCTTTCTGTTGCCATTTTACTCCAAGTTATTTTGATGCAGTCAGAGTTTAGAGATAAATCAGTGATAGCAAACTGCTCTTTCTTCTAACAAGGTCTGTCAGCCTGCACGGCTGCTTTTTATATTTGGGGTGAGTTGTTTACCTCATTATGGGACTGGCCTGGCAGACACTAAGTCAAGAGCTTGTTGAGCAGCGAAGGAGGAGGTTTAAGGCTGTCCTGTAGTGAGGGCATAATATGAGTGCATTTAAGTGCATCACTATGCATCAATAGCTCAGGTTACCGACAGAGTTAAAATGACTTCAGGATGAAAAGCCGCGTCCACATTCATATCAAAGGGTTGGTTTGTTGGATACTGCTATAGATCTGCATCTGGTCATATCTCCTGTTTGTGGGATTCATGGACAGGTTCTGAAGGCCCAGTCCTAGAGAAGAGGGCATCTGGGCTGGGTTACCTTTCAATAAATTCACAGGTATCCAGATGAAGAGTTCATCTCAACATCTTCCCACCACTGCAAAAACACGGGCCATTTCCAACACAACACAATGTGTGGAATAACATTTTTTATTATTTTGGTATAACCCTGATGAAGGCCACAAGCTAAAACGCATTGGTCAGCAAATAAAGTTATTTCCCTGTACTCCAAGTGTTGTTGGGGTCTTCAATTTACCAGAACTTTGACCCTTTTTCTTGGTGTCCACATTACTGCACCAGAAGAAAAAGGAGGTGAAGGGAAAAACGGGCTAGAAATGGATTAACACTTACTTTTGTGAATCTGTTTGGAAACTGTCCTACTTTGGGTGAACCTACAAACACTAATTTGTTGTAGCATATTGTGGTGGCAGGTGGCATATTCAGTTCAGTGGCCCTTATCTTTACAATGTCACGGGGAGGCTGGTGCCTATCTGCAGCGGTCATTGGGCCTGTGGGAGATACATTATCAAAGTCCAGCAAGAGTTACACCCAGGACGGTCCATCAGAGGGCAGTATTTAGACCCACAAGACAAACAACCATCCACACACTTGCTCTACCTAAATGCAAGGATTACCCTATGAGCCCAACAGAAATGTCTTTGGACTTTGAAGTTGGAGTACTCAGAAAACCCATCCATGCACACGGGCAGTGGTAGACTTAGCAATTTTAGGGCCCTTGGCAAACATTTGTGATGGGGCCCTCCTCCAAGTCTGCCCTGAGTGGGAAGGGTTCTGCAGGGCTTCATGCTCTAATACTGTCTGTGAGCCAGACATTAGCGCAACATTTTCCTGTAGTCCCTCCCCAGGCCTCTACAGCTAAAGACTCAGAGACGTGAGCCTACAGCATTCAATAATAAATGAGCATATTCATCAGGAGGGAGACGTCAATCAACAAGCAGGCTCACCAGCGTTCCCAATACAATGTTTGATGCTCCTCAGTCAGCAATGCTGCTGCTCTGTATAGGAGGCGTGGCTTTTAGCGCCTTAGAGGAGGGCATAGGGGCTAACGTGGGTGAAATATCCCTCCATCTCTCCTTGTTTAGGACTAGATATGGACTATACCTTATAATTGTGATATAGAAAAAATATTCATAGTACTACATTTGTCTCAGCCATATACACTGTGCAGTAAATTATTGGGAATCAAACCAAAGACGTTTTCTATCATTTTAAATGCTTGACATTTGTTAAAAGTAGTTGAATTGAAGGATGAAGTGACACAAAGTTTAGGACATTTGACTGAAGGAGACAATGACAGCTTTCTGGGATATTTAGAAAACATTTGCTCATTTTGCTCTTCCGCTTGACAACATGTGTTCTTAAACTAAGAGAAACACAAAAAACGTTTATAAAGTTATAAACAACTGCTACTCCCTTTTTACCACCATTTTTACAATCAACTTAAACCTTTAGCCTGTAGAGTCAACAGGCTAAAGCTAGTAATAACAGTAATAATAGTAATGGGTTAGTTTAATTTCCCTGAGAATTGCTTAGTCTGACTTCGAGCTGAGATAGCTGGGATGTATATTTTTGGAAAGAATTAACATGTTCCACTGGTTTTCCATCTTGTTCCCTGTAGAATTTTACCCATAGCCACAGCTCTGTTGATCCATCCATTCCCTTAGCTCTTAGTAGTAACGATTTTATGGGATTCTTCATAAATAAAATTTATGCCATTAAAAATAAAATAATTGGCATCCTCCCAAACATGATTACCTCATCCTCAGTAAGTGAGGCAGCATTGGAGGAATCTTTAGAACCTGCGCAGTGTTTGAAATGTTTAGAAGCAGTAGAGCTTTCTGAGCTATCTAAAATTTTAGCTTCATCTAAACCTTCTACCTGTATGTTAGACCCAATCCCAACCAAGTTGTTTAAGGAGGTATTCCCTCTGATCAGTGGCACTATTTTAGACATGATTAATCTATCCTTAGTAAATGGATATGTACCACAGGCTTTTAAAGTAGCTGTTATTAAACCTTTACTTAAGAAACAATCTCTTGATCAAGATGAGTTAGTAAATTACAGACCTATATCTAATCTTCTTTTCTAATCTAAAATTCTTAAGAAAGTAGTTGCTAATCAACTCTGTGAACAGTTAAAAAGCAATGACCTACTTGAGGAGTTTCAGTCAGGCTTCAGAGCTCATCATAGCACTGAAACAGCTCTGGTGAAGGTCACTAATGATATTCTCATGGCCTCAGATAATGGACTTGTGTCTGTACTTGTCCTGTTAGATCTCAGTGCTGCGTTTGATACAGTTGATCACAATATTCTCCTACAAAGACTTGAGCATACTGTAGGGATTAAGGGAAAAGCATTAGGCTGGTTTAAATCTTATCTGTCAGACAGATTCCAGTTTGTTCATGTTAATAATAAATCTTCCTCAAACTCTAGGGTCACCTGTGGAGTACCACAGGGTTCAGTCCTTGGACCAATTCTCTTTACTATATATATGCTTCCGATCGGCAAAATTATTAGACAGCATGGGATTATTCATGCAGCATGGGATTGGGGGCGACTGTGGCTTGGTGGGTTGAGTAGTTGTCTAGCAATCTGAGGGTTGTGGGTTCGATTCCAGCTTCCCCCTGCCACATGTCGATGTGCCCCTGGGCAAGGCACTTAACCCCAAGTTGCCTACCGAGCTGCGTCTCGGTGTATAAATGTGTGTGCGTTAGTGAGAGCGACTGGGTGAATGTGGCTATAGAGTACAGCGCTTTGGGTGGTCAACATGACTGGAAAAGTGCTATATAAGTTCAGTCCATTTACCATTAATTTCCACTGTTATGCTGATGACACTCAGCTATATTTATCCATAAATCCTGATGAATCCAATCAGTTACTTCGACTGCAGTCATGTCTTGATGACATCAAAAGCTGGATGACTTTAAATTTCCTGCATTTAAATTCTGACAAGACAGAAGTTGTAATCTTTGGGCCAGAGTCTTCAAAAAATAAAGTTCTTAATCAATCACTTAATCTGGATGGCATTAACTTGGCCTCTGGTAATAAAGTAAAAAATCTTGGTGTTGTTTTCGACCAAGACATGTCATTTAAATCCCATATTAAACAGGTTTCCAGAGTTTCCTTTTTTCACCTCAGGAATATCGCCAAAATTAGAAACATTCTGTCCAGGAGTGATGCTGAAAAACTGGTCCATGCATTTGTTACTTCAAGGCTGGACTATTGTAATTCTTTACTATCAGGAAGTCCACAAAATGCAGTTCAAAGCCTTCAGCTGATCCAAAATGCTGCAGCAAGAGTTCTGATGAAAATCAACCAGAGGGATCATATTTCTCCAATTTTAGCTTCCCTTCATTGGCTTCCTGTTAAATCAAGAATAGAATTTAAAATTCTCCTTCTAACATATAAAGCCCTTAATAATCAAGCTCCATCATATATCAGAGCTCTGATTACCCCATATGTTCCTAACAGAGCACTTTGCTCTCAGACCGCAGGTCTGCTGGTGGTTCCTAAAGTCTCTAAAAGTAGAATGGGAGGCAGATCCTTTAGCTATCAGGCTCCTCTCCTGTGGAACCAACTCCCAGTTTTGGTCCGTGAGGCAGACACCCCGTCTACTTTTAAGACTAATCTTAAAACTTTCCTTTTTGACAAGGCTTATAACTAGAGTGGCTCATGTTACCCTGAGCTACCTCTATAGTTATGCTGCTATAGGCTTAGGCTACTGGAGGACATCAGGATCTATTTTTCTCACTCTATAGAGTTCTACTGTTCTCCAGTTTTGCATTATGTGTTGTCATTTCTGCTTTAACTTTCTGTTCTCTCTCTTTTCTCTTCATAGTAGGTACACCTGGTCTGACGTTCTGTTAGCTGTGACATCATCCAGAGAAGACAGATCACCCGCTACTACCATCTAATGTAGAACAGATTACTGGATCAATGTGTGCTTCTGTGCTTTTTTGTTTCTCTTGTTGTGTCTCTGCTCTGTCTTCTGTAACCCCAGTCGGTCGAGGCAGATGACCGTTCATACTGAGCCCGGTTCTGGTTCTGCTGGAGGTTTTCCTTCCCGTTAATGGGTGGTTTTTCTTCCCACTGTCGCTTCATGCTTGCTCAGTATGAGGGATTGCAGCAAAGCCATGTACAATGCAGACGACTCTCCCTGTGGCTCTACGGTTCTCCAGGGGTGAATGCTGCTTGTCGGGACTTTGATGCAATCAACTGGTTTCCTTATATAGGACATTTTTGACCAATCTTTATAATCTGACCCAATCTGTATAATATGATTGAACTTGACTTTGTAAAGTGCCTTGAGATGACATGTTTCATGATTTGGCGCTATATAAATAAAATTGAATTGAATTGAATTGAATTGAATAGAATGATGGACTTCAGATAGTTTGAACATTTCCTTCAATAACCCTTTCCAGACTGCTGTTTCTCTAAGATGATTGCTAACGATCGCTAAAGACTTGGGAGCAACTGTCTCACACACACACACACACACACACACACACACACACACACACACACACACACACACACACACACACACACACACACACACACACCATCAGATCCGTGTTAACAAGGTGGGGCTGCAGCTGATGAATGTGAAACGTTATTAGGCGTATCTTAACCGGTCCAAGCCCATACGAGCCTGGAAGAGCAAATATTGACCATGGTACTGTTAGAACAAACAATAAACCGGACTGAAAGGAAGAGTTAGGACACCTCAGCACATCCTGTTACAGGTGAGCGTTACAGGACAGCATTTGTTTGTTCTGTTCCTTGATTGTTGAAGAGCTGCATCAGAACACTTGAATACTTTGATGTATATTCAGAAAATAACCAACTGATAAAACAAAACTGGAGAGGAGATGTAAATGAAAGAAATCTTTTTAATGTGTTGTTCATTCAAGTAACCAGGTCCTTCTGTGGTGTAGTGGGCCAAGTTACATCATGATATGAGGGACACAAGCGTGAATCCTGATTGTGGCAGGAAGGGGATCTGCTGTGAACTCTATCCAGTCAGTGTGTGAGTTGTAATGACCTCTGATATCGGAGCAGCTAAAAAGATTCACTCACAATTATTAAAGTGACCGAATGACTCCAATCCCAGCATGCAATGGGCAGGAGGTATTCATTTATTCTACCCAAGATCCAACAAAGATCATCCATTTGAAGATGCTTCAATCTTTTTTGTCCCCTCCATGTTTAGGTAAGAATACCCTGAACAATGATTACTCAGGTAGAGCGTGAGGGATCAAAAGATTACTGCAATAGTTTAACATTACAAACAATTACAATTCTAATCCAGTATTTAACAGCATCCAGTGTTTATCAGCACTCTTAAAATGTAGTGTTTATTATTTAAATTGAAACATTTATCCTACTATATTTTATCTCCATTCTATTTTTCTTTTTGCATTGTGTTTATGTATTTTAGCATTCAGTTTGTATCTTATACTCTGCAACAGTGATTTCTGTAGAGCACTTTGGTCAACCCCGGTTGTTTAAAATGTGCTTTATAAATAAAGTTTGAGTTGAGTTAAGTGTTTATTTCTGGAAAGCCTTACCTGCCAATTCCCATTCTGACCTTTATTTTATTGGATTTGATCTTAGTTTGGGAGAAGCACAGCAGTCTGCCACTGAAACTTCTGCAGGACCGTAAAACATCATGTGGAAGTTATCATGACAGACAGGTTGCATGTCTCCTGCTATGTTCATCCTTGTACCATCTGAGAAGAGATCCAGAAGCATGAGAGTGAAGGCTGATTGACTGTTAATCAGCTTTTCTCATGGCAACTGGGCCTGTATACCATTAACATGTTATGGTACTTATTCATTGTTCTAATTAGCTACAGATTTGTGATATTCAGTTCTGTTTTTATGTGACACTGTAATTAATGAATAGTTGAAAATCATTCATTAAAGAAATAATTAATGAATTCATTCATTTGTTCGTTCATTCATTGATTAGTTTTCCTGTTAGTTCATGCAGTTACAAAGATCCGGTTAAGGATTTGCTCCGCTTGATAAACCTTTCATAGGGTCTGCCAGACTGGAGCTGATGTCGTCCATCGGGGAAATATAAGCAACAGTCTGGAGTTTCTAAAAATGATAAAGACAACTTCATGGCAGCAGGTGTTCAGACTGTGGCCAAAGGTACTGGCATGCTGGAAAAAGAAGAAAAGAATGGAAGGAGTGGGTAAAAGGCAGATTGGATGTCCAGGGACTGACTGCAGCCTGAAGAAGAACAACACACCCATTGAGCAGTGGCGCCGCCGCCGGGAGGTTTGGGAGAGGGCTTTTAGTGCAAAAGCTGCTCCTGTAGCTGCCACTATATGTCATTTTGTTCTAAACTGGAACGATTCTTCTGGCCTTCATAATAAATGGTGTCGTTTGCCTGCAGCTTTCCTTTCAGCAGAGAGGACTTGTCTTTGGAGAGGTAGCAGTATGTAAGCCTGAGAAGAAATGTCCATGTAACAGCAGTTTCTTCTTCTCCGCATGATAGAGAGGAAGAAACTGCTCATGACTGTCTGTAGTTGTTAATACAACCTTATTTCAATACAAGCCTATATTAGAAGGCAAATTGCTAAGTCCCACATTGCATACTTTTAACTCAGCTTCTAAATGACAGCAGCATTAAAAGAGCTGAGAGCCTTTTGGAAAAGAACAGTGATCCCAGCTGGCTACCCCTGTCAAAGGCTTAGTAAAGACACCCTGGCACTGACACAAGGTTCCCTGCAGAAGGCACCCATCATGCTGGAAATCAACTAATACACTGAAAGTTAGTTAAAAATATGGATGTGAATGTGCTTGTATACAGGAAAATTATCAAGTTCTACTTAAAAGAAATGTTGAAATTCCTGTTTGCCAAAGTTGACGTGTCTGCATCCGTCTTCTCTAGTGCATCCATGGTCTATATGTACTGAGTTGCACCTTTGTGTAACAGGCAAATCAAATAAAAACCAGTTATCATGGAGCCCTCCAGTGCTGAGTCATCATTAGAATTGAGTTAAACTCCTCTATCCTAAACACAGCCTTGGATCTTGGATCTGAAGTACTCTTTCATGTTTGATGGAAGCATTTTCATAAAGGTTATTAATGCAGGGACTAGACTTTAAGCAACAAGCTGACTTGTCCTTGGATTTGAGCCAAACTCTTCCTGTGACCCAAGAACAAACTCAGCAACTTGGAACTGAGATAATCCATCCATCCATCCGTCCATCCGTCCATCCGTCCATCCATCCGTCCATCCGTCCGTCCGTCCATCCATCCATCCGTCCGTCCATCCATCCATCCATCCATCCATCCGTCCATCCGTCCGTCCGTCCGTCCGTCCGTCCGTCCGTCCATCCGTCCGTCCGTCCGTCCGTCCGTCCGTCCGTCCGTCCGTCCGTCCGTCCATCCATCCATCCATCCGTCCGTCCGTCCGTCCGTCCGTCCGTCCGTCCATCCGTCCGTCCGTCCGTCCATCCATCCGTCCGTCCGTCCATCCGTCCGTCCGTCCGTCCGTCCGTCCGTCCATCCATCCGTCCATCCATCCATCCGTCCATCCATCCATCCATAGTCTATACCTACTTGTTGTCACAGGGTTGCTGGGGGCCTGGTGCCTTTCTCCAGAGGTCATCGGGTGAGAGGCAGGGTGGCCCCTGAACAGGTCGCCAGTCCATCACAAGAGCAAGTTAATATCCTGATTAAATACCAATACTTGACAGGCTTTACCTTGAAGAGGCATGGTCCTGTTTAATGTGTGGAGAATCCTTTCCAGAATCATGCTTCCAGAAACCGGGACTATTTGGTGTTTCAGTGAACTTCTGGAACAACAAGTGACAGTTTGTGTTCTGACGTGAACCAGCGTCTGAAGTCATTTATATTTAATACATAGTTATACAGCAAACCACTGTTTACAGTTCTCAGAGTTTCTTTGAGAAAATACACAGAAATTTCAACCCAACAACTTTTTCCGTCAGAGTTCAGTCTGCAAACTGGGAATTGCAGTTGAGAAAGAGATGAAAGGGAGCAGTGAGAAGGAAGGGGGCGGATCCTCAGCCAACAGGTGCTTAAAAAGGGAACAGGAGGGCTTTAGCCTGCAGGAGATCCCTCAGCTTCGATCCGACACTTCACAAACAAGGAAGGTAAGCCTTTATGGAGAATTTTCCTTTAAGAATTTTTTCTGAAAGTCAGTCTTTGACAACAGAAATGTGGTACTTCTGACCGGATTCTTTTTTCTTTTTTTTTACCGGAGAACACAACTTCCTACATAAGAGAATAGTTTGGAGGTAGAGTCTCTATAGTTGAAAATAATAAAGGACAGAATTTCTGGGAAAATGGTTTATGGTTATTAGCCTCACTGGATCAGTGACTCCTTTCATAACTATGGTAACAGCACAACAATATTGTATTCATTCAGAACCCCAGAAGTCCTTCACTGATTCTCTCCCATTCAGAGCTCAGAAACACTCTAGAGTCTGATTGCTCAAATATTATGAGAGAGAACTTAAAGACCAATAGAATAAGGGATGGAGATTTTTTACCATTGTTTTCATGAGTCCTTGTATTGTCTCTTTAAGTTTAACTTACTCCTCAAGGATGGTGAAGGCTGTGCTTTCTGTGGTTTTGGTGTTGGTGGTTATTTCCTCCACCATTGCCAAATACATCCCAAAGACTGGCAAGAGGATCCCACAGACTCTGTCAAGAGGTGTGTAACGATCAGCTGAATGAATATGGAAGCTGACAGGTGAGATTTAAATGTTGTTACGTTGCGTTTTCAGGATGGGGTGACCAGCTGATCTGGGCTCAGACATATGAAGAGGCTCTCTACTGGTCAAGGTCAAGGTAGGAAACAGTTCAACTGCTTTAATGACCACAGAGCTTCTTAAACAGAGCTATAAATGAAACGTGCTGGTTCTCAGGAACAAGCCGCTGATGGTTCTGTTTCACCTGGAGGACTGTCCACACAGCCAGGGTAAGCATGGGCTATTTCTTTTAACATCATTAATGTATTGCTCCAGTGTGCATCATGCTTCTGTTCTGCTCCTGATCCTCTTAAAACCATGTCCTGTTGCAGCTCTGAAGAAGGTCTTCTCTGAAAACAACGAGCTCCAGAAAACGCTTGATGAGGATTTCATCGTTCTCAATCTAGTGGTAGGTTGCAAATTTATCAAACCAGGTTAGAGAGCATCAGATATAGATGCAGCCATAAATATTTTAGCTAAACAAAAGCTGATGTTCAGATAACCAGATCAGCTTTGGGGTCCTGAAAAGACACTTTTTTTTTTCTGCCCTCCAGTATGAAACCACAGACAAACATCTGTCTCCTGATGGACAATATGTTCCACGGATCCTTTTTGTTGGTAAGTACATTTCATCAGGATTCTTTACTAAACAACGGAGGTTTTACTGTGTTATCTACATCCTTTGGTTTTAGTACACTGAAAACCAAAGCGTTATATATTTGTTAACAATATAATTCTCTAAAGAAACAGCTAATTAGTTTAATAATCCAAAATAGTGTGTTCATGTGGGAATTGTAGATTTTAGGAAGAGGACATGCATGGATGAATATAAGCAGTGTTTCCTTCACTTTTCTGAACAGCCCTGGATCTCATAACAGAAGACGTTGAGAAGTACATGTCTGTTAAAATAATGCATTAAACCCCAAAATGACATTAGATTTCACTTAGATTTGTTTCTGTTGTATTCCATATAATCACTGCCTGCTCCATCTAGCAGCTAGAAGCAGAGCAGCATAGCCCAGGCTGAAGTCAGTAGGAAAACCTGAATGCTGCTTGTAGGCTACAGCTGATCACTTATACACCCAGAAAGACGTGAGGTGGAGTCATTTAACGGTAATATGCCTGCCAGCAACGAGGAACCACTTCCGTGAGCTCTTAGCTGGAAGCTCACAAATATCTGTTCCTTCAGCTCAGTGAAAATCAAAGCATTCATTTCTAAAAGGTCCTTCAGATCAGCACATTGATTCTCATTTATACAGTCGGTCAAATTCTATATGTAATCAGAAAAAAGATATTGATCAATAAACTGGGAAAATATAACAAATCTACTGGGGCCTGTAAGTGACAATAGTAAGAGCAAAAGTAAGCCTCTCTCCTGTTCCACATTTTCTGTTCTGATTCTAAACATACAGTTGCTAAAAGGTGCAGGATTCAAAAGAAATAGTTTCTTCATAAGTGGACTAAAGGGCTGGAAAGATGCGGTAACATAGAAATATCATATTATAATTTGATCAGGATATAATACAATCAACTTCATATCAGTTTCCTTTTTTAAAATGTAAAAGTCAAAACAATCATTTATGTCGATGAAGAAAGAAGCACATTTATTTGAACCATAGTGAACACTTTCTCTGACGTAAACTTCTATCAGACAAAAATGAGCAAAAATTCAGCTAATGTTTTTTTCATTATCTCCTTCAGCAAAATATTTTTACCATCAACCCTAAACTCTGTTTCTCTTTTATGCTTCACTTCAACTACTAAAAAAGACTTTAAACCAAGTAACATTATTGTATAGCTTTTTTGTAGTTTTATGCCCAATATTTACATTCAATTAAATCCCAGCTAAGACAGAGGACAGGCACACCATGTTCTGCATTACTTTCATTTTACATTACTTATAAACTGGGATGCTGTCCTATAAAACTAATTTAGGCTCCATTAACAAAACACTACAAGTTGCGGTAAACTGTTGCTATAATCAATCTCTTAAATACACAAAGTCTTGAAGCTGTTTTCCTTCTTTTGATTTATTTTCTATTAGCGCATAGAAAATATGTACAAATAGTGTCAGCATTAAGAAACACCATGAAGCACATGTCAAGCTCTGGTCCTTGAGCTTCGGTGTTCTGTAACTTTTAGATGTGTCTCTGCTCCAACACACCTGAGTCAAAGGGCTGAAATAGCTCCTCAGTCGGCAGTCAAGTTCCCCAGAGTCCTGCTGATGACCTGATTATTTGACTCAGGTGTGTTGGAGCAGGGACACATCAGGGCCAGGAGTTGATGACCCCTGCCATAAACCAACCTGCCAAATTGCTACAGATAATAAAGTAAAGGATTACAGTTCTTGATTAGTTCCATTTACGCAGAACTCATCTCTTCACAGACCCCTCAATGACTGTAAGGGCTGACATCAATGGCCGCTACTCCAACCGCATGTATGCCTATGAAACAGCAGACATCAACCTGTGTAAGTGCTTACGTGTGTATTCTGTGAGTGTATTTTGTGTGTACTGGGTGTATTCAGCTGAAATGGAGAAACTCATTGCGTCTTGTTTCTTCCTCAGTAATAAGCAACATGCAGAAAGCGAAGAAGCTCCTGAAGGCTGAACTCTGAGGACCAGGACTTGACCCAATTTCACCACAGAACCTTTATTTTTCTCATCTTGAATAACTTTACTGGTTCATACAATTTTTGAATAAAATCATTTGAACATAAATTTGATTTATGTTGATCAAAATAGGCTTGTTCATGAATGAACAAGCCTAAATTCAATTCAATTCAATTTTATTTATATAGCGCCAATTCACAACACATGTCATCTCAAGGCACTTTACAAAGTCAAATTCAATCAAATGATACAGATTGGTCAAAACGTTTCCTCTCTAAGGAACTCCAGCAGGTTGCATCAAGTCTCTCCAAGCAGCATTCACTCCTCCTGAAAGAGCGTAGAGCCACAGTGGACAGTCGTCTGCATTGTTGATGGCTTTGCAGCAATCCCTCATACTGAGCATGCATGAAGCGACAGTGGAGAGGAAAACTCCTCTTTAACAGGGAGGAGAACCTCCAGCAGAACCAGAACCAGGCTCAGTGTGAACGCTCATCTGCCTCGACCCACTGGGGGTTAGAGAAGACAGAGCAGAGACACAGAAAGCTCAGAAGCTCACATTGACCCAGGAGTACTTTCTATGTTATATGGTAATAACAGATGATCTGCCTCCCCTGGATGGTGTCACAGCTAACAGAACACCAGACCAGGTGTACCTACTATGAAGAAAAAAGAGAGAGAACAAAAAGGACAACAACCAATGCAAATTGGAGAACAGTAGGATAACTCAGCACTGTGAGAAAATTAGACCCTGATGTCCTCCAGCAGCCTAAGCCTATAGCAGTAAAACTATAAAGGTAGCTCAGGGTAACATGAGCCACTCTAGTTATAAGCCTTGTCAAAAAGGAAAGTTTTAAGATTAGTCTTAAAAGTAGACGGGGTGTCTGCCTCACGGACCAAAACTGGGAGTTGGTTCCACAGGAGAGGAGCCTGATAGCTAAAGGATCTGCCTCCCATTCTACTTTTAGAGACTCTAGGAACCACCAGCAGACCTGCAGTCTGAGAGCGAAGTGCTCTGTTAGGAACATACGGGGTAATCAGAGCTCTGATATATGATGGAGCTTGATTATTAAGGGCTTTATATGTTAGAAGGAGAATTTTAAATTCTATTCTTGATTTAACAGGAAGCCAATGAAGGGAAGCTAAAATTGGAGAAATATGATCCCTCTGGTTGATTTTCATCAGAACTCTTGCTGCAGCATTTTGGATCAGCTGAAGGCTTTGAACTGCATTTTGTGGACTTCCTGATAGTAAAGAATTACAATAGTCCAGCTCTGAAGTAACAAATGGTCTAGTTTTTCAGTGTCACTCCTGGACAAAATATTTCTAACTTTAGCAATATTCCAGAGGCAAAAATAGGAAACCCTAGAAACCTGTTTAATATGGGATTTGATGTCATCAAGACATGCCTGTAGTCAAAGTCATTGTTTGGATTCCTCATGATGTATGGATATATATGGATAAACAATTGCTCTTTTATTTGCCTATACAACACAGTCAAATATCAAACAAAATGGATCCAAATTACTGGACCAGCCGTGGAGAAGACATTACCATTAATTTAAAGTTATGTGTTATAAATTCATAAAATTTCACTAATTATCAACTATATTTTATTGCTGTATCAGAGATCATAGATTCGTCAGACATAGTATGTTTGTCTATTTAATTTGTAGGTTCATTCATTCATACATACATACATCTGTGGCGCTGAGCCCACCCCAAATCATACACACAGCCTAATAGACCTTTTTCACACTTCCGGGTTTTAAAGCGGATGTGGGGTTTGACAACTTCCGATGGCTATAGCGTTAGCATAAAAGTCTAAGAAAATGGCTCAGTCTCGGTGCAGTTGTTTTTGTTCTGTACCTGGTTGTTCATGTGGGGCAAGAAAACAGCCATATCTGTCCTATTATGCATTCCCGACGGACCCGGACCAATGGAGGGAGTGGATCCACGCGATCCGAAGAGATGAAGGTCCCAACTTTTGCATAAAGACAGGGAGCACTTTTGTATGTAGCCGACACTTCACACTGGAGGATTTTGTTAGCGAATCCCCCACCAGCCGCCTTAAAAGTGGAGCTGTTCCTTCCCTTTTCACCTGGAATAACTTTACTGCACCAGCAACAAGAGAGTCTGCTTTCGAGAGGGCTAAGAAACGCCAGTTTGTCCTCTCTCAGAAAGCTAGCCAGGCTGAAAATGCTACTGTGGACCATGATTATGTGGCACATCCACCCGCAGGTAAACATCAAATTAAGATACTACGTTGTATACATTTGGCATGTAAGATAATTTCAGTCAAATATAACTATTACTATAATTTTATTATTATGTTTACATAATTAAATAATTGCTAATTGACTATGTGGTAGTTATGTATTTTGTGCTAAATAACTACCACAAAAATGTGGTAGTTATGTAGCATTTTTTGTGGAGATTATGTATATACATACATGCTCCAACTCACATGTATTGATCTTCACATAAGTAATGTTAAATTTATATAATTAAAACTTCTCGCCAACCGCATTTTTTATTTTATTTTACGGTTTTACAGCTGCACTTGATGAAGCTCTGGATTACATCAAGGAGTTGGAGGCCAGACTTCAAAAAGTGGATTTGTCTACCACACTTTTTAGCCGCTACTGTGCCTCTGATGACCAGATCCGATTCTACACCAAATTTCCATCTGATTGTGTGTTCCGGATCTTCTGGGAGTCCATTGCACCCTCTGCATCACGCCTGGTGTACTGGACCAGAGCACAGAAGCTTGGAGAGGAAGCCTGTGCTGAAGCCAGCCCTGCCCGCTGCATGCCTCTGATCGATGAGTTCCTGATGTACTCATTCAGGGTAGCAGTGGGCATGAAGGAGCAGCTCATTGCTGACATGTTTCAAGTCAGCATAGCTACTGTCAGCCGAGTGACCATCACTTGGGCCAACTGCCTCTTCACTGTGTTCTCTTCCATCAACCTGTGGATTAGTCGTGAGAAGGTAAAAGCCAGTATGCCTCAGAGATTTCTGAAGTTCTCTCCAAATGTCCGTGTCATCTTGGACTGCACAGAAGTTGCTCTGGAGACGCCATCATCCCTCACCTTACAGTCTGAAACGTTCTCAGCCTACAAGAACCACACCACTCTGAAAGGGCTGATCAGAGTTGCTCCCTGTGGGTTGGTGACATTTATTTGACCATTGTACAAAGGCTGCATCTCAGACAAAGAAATAACAAAGGTCAGTGGAATCCTTCCTCTGCTTGAGCTGGGAGATGAAGTCATGGCAGATAAAGGATTCCTCATTGAAGACCTCCTTCAAGAAGTTGGAGCCAAACTCATCATTCCACCATTCAGGCATCCTGGCCAGTTCAGAAAGAAAGAGACAGAGGAGACCCAGACCATTGCTCGCCTGCGGATCATTGTAGAGCGAGCAATCGCTAGAGTAACGTGCTACCACATCTGGAATTCTCCGGTGCCTCTCACTTTAATAGGAACTGTCAATCAAATCTGACACAACTGTTGTGTTTTGGCTAATTATCAAGGCACATTTTGTGTTGCTGACTAAATTATTTCTGTATATTAATTGTTGTAGTGCTATGTAAAAAGTTATTTAAATGACAAGACTAAAAAAAGATATTCAATAAAACACACTTGAGCAGCATACTGTACTTTTTTTGGTATTTTCTTGTTTAAGTGGAATTGCAAGGAAAACAAATCAAGTACAATTTACAATATCTAAAAACAAAAAACCCTTAACTATTTCATATCTTATAATTGTACACCATACTGATTTAAATTATCCTGCAAATTAATATTGATCAAATCTAAACAACAATAGTTGCAAATACTTAAGACAACCTTAAGAAGAAGCAACTTTAAAACAAAGGTTACAAGACAACTGCAGTTAAAACAAATTTTTTTTAAATTATGCAACTGCCTTTTAAAGGAATTTGCACATCTGTTGATGTGTCATTAATACCATATATTTACAGTGATTCACACACCCTGAGATTAAGTATTTGAAATGCAAAGGAACAAAAGGGTCATTGTCATGAACACATCAATGAAGGTGTTAAAGTAAAATAAGTCTAGTTTAGATTTCATTTGATCAATGGAAGACTCATCACGCCACATCCGCTCAACAGTTATTGTTGTTAGCGTGTCCGTGACAAAGTCGCACCATTCTAATCCGGTGACTTGCCAGCTGACCCTGTACCTGCCAGTAATATGCATGTGAACGCCTCAAGATAGCATGGCCATCTTGAACCTTGAGGTGAGCAACCTGACACACATCATTCTTTGTGCTGCTTTTTACCTCAACCAGTCCAAACGGGGGTGATTCTGACGGATCATACACCTTGCCATCTGGAGTTGCACCAATATATGAGGTGTCAGGGCGAACAATGAATCCCACAGGTAGCACATTGACCTTGAACATCTCAGCATAGTTTGACGGCACCTCAGACTCCATCTGCAGACCACGCTTCATGGTTGCAGTTTGTCTAGTTGACCCCCTGATCATCCGAGATGCCAGTGCCGTGGCAGCAGACTCCTCCTCTGCACTTCCTCTGCAAGCATCACGGAAACGGCTAGCAGTAAGTCTTGGCTGTCGAAGATGTACCCATGCAGGACATTTGGACTGCTCTCTTGTTCTGGCCTCTATTTCATAAGACATTTCCAGGGACACTTGCAGAGACTGAAGATGCATAAGTTGACCGAGTGTGGGCACAAAACACATATTCGGAAAACTATGCAGCATCAAAGGACGAGAAGGGAAGTCTGGAGCCATGTGGTGCAGAATAATACTACCAGAGGACTTCTCAGGTGGGCACTGATAAGACATAGGTGAGCCCTGTGGCACAGGCCCAAATTTGGATGGAACCAGCTCCAAATTAGAAAGACCATCTAGGACAAGAGTGATAAGTGGTGGGGACTCCAGCTGCCGTAGTTTTTCTCCTGATGCCAGAATATCGGGATCTGGAAGCGGTCCTACAAACATCAGAAACAAAATAATAATAATCATACTAACTTTTGACAAAGGAAACATAGGTACAAAAAACTAAATCTCCATAGTTTTGGGCTTCTGCACCACCATGTCGCTGACAGGTTCAGGATGTATCCCCTTACAAGAAATAGACAACAAGATATGTCAAATTAAAGAAGAAATAAAGGGATGGGTGAGCAATTTGTTATGACATAATGGGACTGATTTGGCAGTTTAGACTTTTACCCAACTTGCAAATAAAACTAAATGATAGCAGTTGGGCCAGTATTTTTTTCACTACCTAAAAAAAATGTCCAAAAAACTATGATAAATTATATTTGACACAAGTAATATTAATAGCACAACAAATTTTATATGGTACTTATAAAATACAGGTGGTAAAGAAACAGAAATGGCTGCGCGACAAAATCAAAGGAGAAATAAATTGTTTACATAACTATAGTACTGTTATTTTAAGTATATATATATATATATATATATATATATATATATAAAAATCTGTATATTTAATTTAGTTTATGTAATATATTTAGCATATTGTAGGATATGACGTACCATAGGACAATGTGTTCCACTCTTTTTTCATTTACCTGTGTTCTTGGTCTGTGCCATCTTTGTAACTCACTAGTGCAGGCCAGTGCAGCAGGAACATTTGGCAGCTGGAGTTGGGAGTAGTGTGCAGTCTGGTAAAGAAGTGCAACTACATGATTGCAAAAACATTTACCAGCTGCACAGCTACAGGAATAATCCAACAATTCTGCCTTTTCTTTTCCAACACCCAGTGATATCTAAAACAGAGAAGTGTTTTAGCAACAAATTTGTACATCAATACATTTAGCATGTTTAGCTTTAAACACGTAATATATTCTAGTTTGAAGGTAAGGTTCAACAACAGCAGAAAGAAAACACAGATTATGTTGCAACCGCAACAGAAACATAAAACAAATGGTAACAACTGAACAGGAAAATGTTAGAATAAGCTCTAAGTAGTCCAGAAGTCGTACGTGAAAGTTCTTCAGCCGTCAAACATGAACAGGAACACGAACCAACGAACAAGAGCCAACCGGCTTTCTGACTGTTTTAAACCTGCAGCTTGTGTGGTTCCTCATTTTTCTTCATGGATCTGAAGCATCTAGCTCTGACAACTACCTGTCCCTCGACAATATTTGACACTACAGGCATGCAGAAGTAAAGCATAGTTTCAACATCAAGCATCATCTAGAATCTTAGAACTAACATAACATTCTAGCATCCTGTTTTTCACAAACTGTAGTGGCAAATAAATTTCAGAATGTCAAAATATAACTGAAAAGTTTAAACTATGTCCGTCTCCAATATTCCACATCATTTAGATACTAAGTTAGGCTTCATTACGATGTTTGTGTAGCTCATATCTTGCAGCTAGCGGTTAGCTCGCTAAGCTACGTCTTTTCTTACCTTGATAACTGTGGATATATTCTTCATGGAAGAACTTGTATCCTTTCACAGATTTGTTGGTGGGGGAATTCGCCGCAGCGATTTCCTCCGCATCCGCGAAAGAAAGTGTTGGCAAACTAAGTAAGGATGACGAAAAGCACCGGAGGAGAGACATTTTTCAGAGTAAAACAGGAAGCGCTCCAGCCCTTTCAGACGCAGCTTCCGGTTGTCGTGAAAAAGGTCTATTGAAAGCATGGCTGTTTTTTTAATACGTCAATAATTGTGTGCAGAGATCATTTGGGAAAAGGGTGAAAAAAGCAAAAAAATGGAAATTCTCAGTCAGGACTTGTCATAAGGCAGATGACCGTTCATACTGAGCCCGGTTCTGGTTCTGCCGGAGGTTTTCCTTCCCGTTAATGGGGAGTTTTTCTTCCCACTGTCGCTTCATGCTTGCTCAGTATGAGGGATTGCTGCAAAGCCATGTACAATGCAGACGACTCTCCCTGTGGCTCTACGGTTCCCCAGGAGTGAATGCTGCTTGTCGGGACTTTGATGCAATCAACTGGTTTCCTTATATAGGACATTTTTGACCAATCTGTATAATCTGATCCAATCTGTATAATATGATTGAACTTGATTTTGTAAAGTGCCTTGAGATGACATGTTTCATGATTTGGCGCTATATAAATAAAAATGAATTGAATTGAATAAGGTAAAAATAAAAAAAATTTAATTTTGGTCTCCCTAAAAGAGGAAGTAAATAAACATTTTAAAACTCCAGAAATAAATCCCACCTCCAAGCAAGGCTCTTAATACAGAGTGGTTTCAGTTACAGCATTACATTCAAAGTGTCCGGAATTTGCAGCCATATTGGAGATATGGCTGCAAATAATCAGGGTGCTTTAAGGCTACTGGAATGTTTCAGAATATTTTATGCTGTTTTTGCTGATAACATTCAGATAAAAGCAGCAAACTGACCAGATTGTACCCAGAGGAAAAGGAGTAGTGTCATAACAAACTACAATCAAGAATAAAAATAAAGCTTTTATTAGGATGCAAACTTAAAGCTTCTCAACAGCATCAATTATTATCTAGTTAACGTTTTGGTCTTCATTTGAAGTTACTACACCTCTGACAACCTGAAAGCCTTAAAAGACTTGAAACTAACTATATTTTAAATAAACAAGTAAGAAATGTAAATTAAAAATAAAAGCTTTACTATTCTCTTGATGCACAGGAGAACCTGACAGCGATAACACAGGGAGGTAGACACCAGCAGAGCAGGGAGGAGGGACACCCAGAGTAGGAAGAGAGAAGCAAACAGAGGGGGAAGCCAAAGTCTCACTGTCCTGCAAATTTTTGATGTTTTCCAAGTTCTACACACTCAGAGTCATTAGCAGTCTGCAGCAGAGCTTGATGATATACAGGAAACTTGAGCAAAACATCTGAAAATGTGACAGCAGAAAAACACATTAACAAGCACATTAGCATCCTGCATTGTCAGTGTATCCAGTGCAATACAAATACCGAGCCAACTCAACTGGCTCCTCTGGACGTGGAGGAGCAGCGGCTCTACTCTGAGTCCTCCCCGGATGACTGAGCTCCTCACCCTATCTCTAAGGGAGAGCCCAGACACACTACGGAGAAAACTCATTTCAGCCGCTTGTATCCGGGATCTCGTTCTTTCGGTCACGACCCAAAGCTCGCGATCATAGATGAGGGTAGGAACGTAGATCGACCGGTAAATCGAGAGCTTGGCCTTTTGGCTCAGCTCTCTCTTCACCACAACGGATCGGTACAGCGCCCGCTTCACAGCAGACGCTGCACCAATCCGCCTGTCGATCTCCCGCTCCATCTTCCCCTCATTCGTGAACAAGACCCCAAGATACTTAAGCTTCCCCACAAATGGACACAATGTTCCCTTGCCTGGATGCGGGTCACCAGGGCAGCAACTGTGCAGGTGAACATGGTAATGCATAGGGAGGATGGTTAGTCCAAACATGGCTAAAGAAGTCCAGAAAGGGAGAATGCCTTAGAGAATCATTTCATGCACATGAAAACAATTACCAATCCCTACGCGTACAGCATCTCACTTTACAGACAATAATGTCCATACACCGCAGTGGTGGTCAGTGTTTTTCATCCTTCTCCTCCCCACTGAACTAAAGAAGCTGTTTTCTCGCTGTGACACTGTCAGGGTTTGTTTATTGATGAACTCAGGACGCACACACGGGACTAAAAGTCTGAGAGTTTTTGTTGAAGGAAGTATGCTGGAAGGTGGGTGATGACGCCGGAGGATCAGGATTGCAGAAGGTCAGAGGTGCAGATGATGGCAGGAGCTGACGGCCCGGAGTGAGAGTCCATAATCGCTAGGTGGCTAGGAAAGCTCAGTGCTGCTCGGCTAGCAGGCCCCGTAGCAACACCAGGGCACAAAGCAGAGCTTATCCAGGGTGGCTAGTCAGGTAAGCAGTTCTCTGGAGACACCAGGACACAGAGCAGAACTTCTCCAGGAACAATCAGCAGGGTACAAAGTCTTTCAGAGCGACTGGCAGGACTAACCTTGAACGAGAAAGCAAAAAACAAATCTTCCAAGGCAAAAAACGAGGACTGGCATGAAGTGGTGGATAACAGAAGACGGCCCAGTGCTGAACTGAAGACAGAGGGAAGTTTAAATAGAGCACTAACAGGTGGAACAAGGGTCTGGCTAATTAACTAGTAAATTGTTATCAGGTGTGACTGACTGCTGAGGGGGTGAAGTGAAAATGACAGAAAATAACTGATGACAATGAAAACTAACAATAAATAAAGTCAAACCTAACCCACATGAGATGAAAAAATGAAAATAACAGAAAAACAAAACCAAACCAAAACTCAACCATGACAGACACATTCATTAAGTGCAAGCAAAGCGCTACCGTTTTTCAGTCGCAACGCAGGTTTTTTCCGTGCACCTTTTAAACTGCAGTCTGAAGCTGATGGTTAAGGTTAACTTGCAGTGGACAGTCGTCTGCATTGTTGATGGCTTTGCAGCAATCCCTCATACTGAGCATGCATGAAGCGACAGTGGAGAGGAAACTCCTGTTTAACAGGAAGGAGAACCTCCAGCAGAACCAGGCTCAGTGTGAACGCTCATCTGCCTCCACCTACAGGGGGTTAGAGAATAAGCCCACACTGATCAAGGAATCCTTTCTATGTTAGATGGTAATAGAGGATGATCTGCCACCCCTGGATAATGTCACAGCTAACAGAACGCCAGACCAGGTGTACCTACCATCAAGAGAAAAAAAACGACAGAGAGAACATAAAATTAAAAGTTGAAATAACAACAAACAACTCAAAATTGGGGAACAGTAGCAGAACTCAGCAGAGGGAGAAAAGTAGATCTTGATGTCCTCCAGCAGCCTAAGCTTATAGCAGCATAGTTCAGGAAAATCAAACATTGAAAAGCCAAACACTGAAAAGTCAAACACTGCACTGAAAAATCAAACTGATAAGTAAAATAAAAAAAGGTAAAAACTTATGATGATACCCTTATTTTTTGCTGCAGCTTTTTCTAATGAGAGATGTTTTCAGTGTCACTGCAGAGCTCCTTCAGCTACGATGTCACTATAATTATTAGGTGTATAAGCTAATGAAGATAATATTAATGAAGATAATACCCTTTCTTGTGGTCGACCATCAGTACTTGAACTGGAACCTTTCATAAGTTCACTGTAGGTAGATGACAAGGAGTACCGAAAAAACAGAAGGCCCGTGAAGGGGCCTTCAATTTAGCCCCACCCCGATGGCAAAACAGTGCCAGCTTGTAGTGACACCATAGCTGAAAAAGCTCTGCAGTGAAACTCAAAACGTCTCTCATTGAAAAAAAGCTGCATCATAAAATCAGAATTTCATCATGTTTTTACTTTCTAACAATGTTTGACTTGTCAATGTTTCACTTTTCAATAGTGTATTTTTCAATGTTTAATTTTTCAATTTTCAATTTGTCATTGTTTAATTTTTCATGCTAGATTTTACAGTGCCAAATGTCTTTTTCAATGTCATTGAGACCAAGGTACTTTTTATCAGTTTGATTAAACGGTATAATTCAACATAGAAAAAACAGAAACGATTGGTTTTCCCGTTTTGTGTTTTCTGCATATAAAACCAAAATCCATTAAACGGCTTGATTTTGTTTTTTTGTTTTCGCCCCCAAAACGGAAATACCATTAAATTTTCGGTTTCAGAAGTGGGCGTGGCTTTTAAGCCCGCCGGTCCGGTGCCCTTCAAAATAAAGGCATGGCATGGAGAAACTTTCGTTGTATTTCCTGCCCTCATCGAAACTTCTGTGTTTTAAATTAAAGCAGGTCTAATACATATATAAATATATACATATATTTAGATGTATTTATAAATTTTATAGCTACAGGGTTTACTCGGAATAAAGTCAACCCAATGGAGATGGTTTGGGTTGAGCTGGACCGCAGAGTGAAAGCAAAAGGGCAAACTAGTACCTCTTGAAGCTCATCAAGAGAATGCAGAGTGTGTGCAAAGCAGTAATCAGAGCAAAAGGTGGCTACTTTGAAGAACCTAGAATATAAGATATATTTAAGATATATTTGCAGTTTCACACTTTTTTGATAATTATATAATTCCACATGTGTTAAAGCACAGTGAATTCAACATTCAAAGTGAAATATATATATATATATATATATTAGGGCTGGGCAAGTTAACGCGTTAATTTCGCGTTAACTCATTAGACTATTAACAGCGATATTTTCTTTAACGCGCATTAACGCATGTTGCTCACATGCTTTTATTTTGTGAAGGTCTGTTGCTGCGGTGTAGGGGTTTGAATCAGAACAGTAGGTGGCGATAATGCGCCAATAACCTCGCTGTCAGCCAAACCTCGGATTCAGAGTAAGAAAGGTGCTGGCCGGAAAAAAACAAAGCCGACATGCGGAAGGCGGTGTTTCCCGCAGGAATTTGCTTAGGCGAGGCGGTGAGTTGGCGAACGGAACAAGTTTTGTGTGGAGCGGAGCGGAGCGGGGGGGGGGTCTGCTTAGACGCCGTCAGTGAAGTCGCTTCTCGTTTCAAAGTATCCATGTGTTTTTGCCTGTTTTTCCCTGCCATTTACTATATGCACGCGAGAAAGCAACAACAAAAAAACGCGTGTCAATGTCAAATAACCGCAAACAACGCAAGCATATCGAGTTAGCAAGCATTTCAGTTTAAAGTTCTTCCAGCATGGAATATGACAGAAACAAGTTAGTTGGAACCACTGCCAAGTTAAACTTTGGTATTGAACATAAAATGGTAATGCTGCTCCCTGCTGTTACCTCAGAAATTGTCTGTTTTTGGTAGATTTTTTCCTCATAAAGAGAATTCTCTGTCAGTGGCAATAAGCTTTAATTTATTATTATTGCTATTTTTTGTTTTACATGTTTAAGTTGAGCTTTACACTAAATATGTGTTACTGATAAGTGCTACAAATGTTACAACACTTTTGTTCATATGGCAGCAGAACATTAAAATAAAAGTGCTCTTTACACTACTTTTGAATTCATTCTAGGAGTTTGTAAATACAATGCGATTAATCGCGATTAATCAGGGCGATTAATCGCGATTAAATATTTTAATCGTTGCCCAGCCCTAATATATATATATATATATATATATATATATATATATATATATATATATATATATATAGATATATATATAGATATATAGATATATATATAGATAGAGAGAGAGAGAGATCTATTATTTTTTTCTACCTCACTCCTGTTTATATTGGCTGTTTTCCCAGATATATATCTAAAAAAATTCTCCCCCACAAAAATAAAGTTCCACACACAACACACCGTTTCATAAATGTTCCATTAATTGACTATGAGGTGTTAAAATACGCTGGATATGGTGATTAACTGTCACATTAATGAACAGCGACATCTGCTGGTCATTTAAAATACCTGTCCTGAGTGTCAAATTTGCCATGTCTGTCCTGTCGCAGGTAAATTTCTCTGATACTCAATAGATGACTTTATTCCGAGTAAACCCTGTAGCTATAAAAATTATAAATACATCTAAATATATGTATATATTTATATATGTATTAGACCTGCTTTAATTTAAAACACAGAAGTTTCGATGAGGGCAGAAAATACAACGAAAGTTTCTCCATGCCATGCCTTTACTTTGAAGGCGGGCTTGAAAGCCACGCCCACTTCTGAAACCGAAAATTGAATGGTATTTCCGTTTTGGGGGCGAAAACAAAAAAAAAACAAAATCAAGCCGTTTAATGGATTTTGGTTTTATATGCATAAAACACAAAACGGGAAAACGGCCGTTTTTCTGTTTTTTTCTATGTTGAATTATACCGTTTAATCAAACTGATAAAAAGTACCTTGGTCAATATGATCCCTCTTGTTGATTTTCATCAGAACTCTTGCTGCAGCATTTTGGATCAGCTGAAGGCTTTGAACTGCATTTTGTGGACTTCCTGATAGTAAAGAATTACAATAGTCCAGCCTTGAAGTAACAAATGCATGGACCAGTTTTTCAGCATCACTCCTGGACAGAATGTTTCTAATTTTGGCGATATTCCTGAGGTGAAAAAAGGAAACTCTGGAAACCTGTTTAATATGGGATTTAAATGACATGTCTTGGTCAAAAATATCATTATGTTTTTTTTATTTTTTTTACTTTATTACCAGAGGCCAATTTAATGCATCCAGATTAAGTAATTGTCACGATTTGGGTTTTGTCTTGGTTTATGTTATCAGATTTATTAGTTAAGTTTCTGCTTTTGGGGCCTTCATTCATTTTGCTACATGGAGAAAACACCTAGAACACAGCTGGAGGAGACGCCGGAGCTTCACAGACAGCAGTCAGGATGGTCTATATCGCCGCTTTGCCTTTTGGACATGGAGTGTCTGTCTTGACGGAGGAGGAAAGCGTGGTGGAGATGATAGGAAAGTACTTCTTCCAGCACAAAGCCCCGGGCCGCTTCTACAGTTCGGCCCGGGGGGGAAGCGTTGAGAGCTGCGATGAGAGAGACGGCGGCTGGCCTTTCACAAACGTGGACGCTGGTGTGGAGGATGAGCAGCGGCTCCTTCATCAGGACCTGACCCGGCAGCTGGAGTCCTGTCTGACGGAAGCCAAGTCGTCCGTCCTCCGCTGCCAGGAGCTGCTGCTGCCCCGCAACGTGATCACCCGGGTCGGACACCACATCCTGCGCTACGCCGCCGCCGAGCCCTGCGGGCTCCGAGGCGCTTCCATCAGGCTTTACGTGGAGGGCAAAGATGGCCTGAAGTCTGTGGGGAGCATCGTGCCGGACCCGGCTGTCACCCCGACCTTTGAGCTCTCTGTGGTGTTCAAGGTGGACAAGGAGGACGGCTGGCACATCTTCAGTTCTCAGCCAGATCATTTTCGAGCCACTTGGTGACTTTTGTTCCAGCGTTTCTTTTCTGACTGACGTGTAGATGCAAACCCGAGTGTTTTTTGATTCTGAGCCAGCCTGATCCCTGAACCTGTTTTTCCTGCCCTGTCTGACTGATTTACCGTTTTACCGACTTGATTCTGTCCCAGGATTATCCGAGCTTGCTTTATCCCTGTCTGTACCTCTGCCTGTTTTGGACTGCTTTTTGTGTACCGGTTTTTGGACTGCCATTTTGACAATTGAGCCTGCTTATTCCTGTCTTGCTTGTCTGAGAGCAATTAAACATCTGAACCCGAAATCTCTGCTTGTTAGCCTGAATACTGAGTCCACCCGCTCAGTTCCGTTCGTAACAGTAATTGATTAAAAAAATGTTTTTAAGGACTCTGGACCAAATATGAAAGTAGAACATTTAAGGTCATCCAGGTTTTGACGTCATCAAGACATGCTTGTAGTCTAAGTAATTGATTGGATTTGTCAGGATTTATGGATAATTATAGCTGAGTATCATCAGTATAACTGGAAATTAATCCCATGCTGTCTGATAATTTGACCAAGAATATATACATAGTAAAGAGAATTGGACCAAGGAGTACACACATAACCTTGGAGTTAGAAGATTTATTATTAACATGAACAAACTGGAATCTGTCAGAAAGATAAGAGTTATGGTTTTACTGTTTGCAGTGAGCACTGACAGTAGGAAAATACTGTATTACTAAACTTTGTCTTTATTTATTACAGAGGGAAAAAGGATGGTCAGTTGTGTGGAGGCCTACATATGAAGGGGCATACATCTGAAGGGAAGAAAGGAAAAGGAAGCATGAGCATGAATTAGCAAAAGCTTTTTTGCTAAAAGAAAGAGCAATAACAATCCACTTGGAACAAAAGTCAGCTATTATTAGAATGGTTTGAAGTTATGGCAAAAAGATGGAATGGCACCTCTGTCATAGTCGCAAATATAAGGAAAACAACACAAGAAATAAAATCTTAAGGAGTAAAAGGTTTCTTTTTCTAAAACACAAAAACACAAAAACTCTGTTTCAATTATGTTTTAATCCTTTAATCCTTTAAATCTGAAGACTTGTTTACCAAGCTTTTTTGCCCTTCAGTGCTCCAAGCTGGAAACAGCAAAATCTCTCCATGGATTAAACCAAGCATGAAATAGAACATAATCAGTTAACTGAAGACGAGATGTTTTCTCAACTTCCTATTGTCATGTTTTGTTTTTTAAAAATCCTCATACACAGAGCAGAACTAAAGTCAGGCAGAGTCTTTTAATGTTTAAAAAAATAAGGAAAATGTACAAAAATGGTCTTACACGGGGAAATCAAGAAGGAAGAATAGGAACTGGATCGGGCATGGAATATTTGACAAACAGAGACAAAGGACATGGCAGAGAACATAGGCAATGGAATAATCCAGCAATGAATAAGGACAACAGGACAGCTTATCAACAGGGGGAAGGGCTGAGAAAGGCAGAGGAGAGAAATGAGCCGGATCTGAGCAGAGACATAAAAGAAACCCTAAAACTCAACTCAAACAGCTGGATCGTGAGACCTATCTGCACTGTCATCAATTTCATGATGTTATAAGGTAAACTATGTTCTAAAAATAAAAAGTATAATGTTTTAACGTGAAAGCATTATGGTTCAAACAGTATTACGGTCTTGTTTGTACAATATGGAACAATAATTAAATCCTGTTAGAATACAATGTGGATGTTACATGAACATGAATAGTTTTTGTTGTGACAGGAGGGTGGAGCTAGACATTCTCATCATCAGGGGCTTAGCCTACAAAATATTTCATCATTACGAAGGTGTCCCAGTCCCTGCTTCTGTTGGCTGTTTTGTTACTGTGTTATTATCGTTTTTCTTCATTTTTCCTGATCTGAATGATCAATACATTTTTAGTTAGAGTTTCTCTTAAGAGTCATTATTAGACATAAATGTAGCAAATAAAATCAATTTATAAAGAAAAACTATATAAGCAAATTCTACCCAAAGAAAAGTAAATATGGCCTAAAGCAAATAAAGTAAGGTGATAATTCACAGGAAATGATAATTCAAAGTAAATCTTTTTTTGTTTACCTTGTTCTTGTTCCACCTGAGTGCTGTTCTCATTCTTGCTCTGCTTCGTTCATCTCTTTGTGCTAACATATGAAGATCAACCAGAACCACATGAAAGTTATTGTTCAAAAATAGAAACTTGACTGGACACACTCATATATTGCACATAGTTATCAAGTTACTTGCACATTTGTCCCCAGCTTTGTTTTCTGCTTTATCTGTTTTCAGGATTATTACCCATTTTACCCCATAAGGGTAAGAAGAGCAAGTTTTGAATCTGTGGATGTTGGGGAGCGCTGGTACAACAAAATCACCTGCTAAGCTATTTGCAATTACTACTAGTATGACATATTTAACCTCAATAACTTCAAATTAACCTCAAATGTCATAGGGTTAACTTCTAAAGGAAGAACACAAACTGTGGCGTGTTCTATTGTGTGACATGAATTTGAACTCTGTCCTACAGATTCAAACCCAGAGCAGAAATGAAGTCAGGGATGCACTGACTACTACTAGGTTGCTGCAAATAGCACTATTTTAATACTAACATATTTAAGCTTCAAACTACTACTCACTTGCAAAACTAGCGTTACCAAAAGTAAGACAAATGAATCAACTGCCCTATGAGGCATTCATTCATTAATTTTCTGAGACATTAATTGATTCATTTCATTTGCTGCATCAGTGATCCAAAGATGCAGTAAAAGCCGCAGTACCGCCGACCTGGGGCGATTCTAGGATCTGACCTTTAGGGGTGCTCAGCCCCCCAGTGTTGACTGTGATTCCTGGCATGAACAACAGGCTTTACATTACAGTCCAGATGTGAGATTCTTATAGTTCACTCATTTTTGAGCTAAAGCTCGTCAAACAAGCTACAATATAGGCCCATCCAAAAGCAGTGACAAACAGATTGAAATGTTTTCACGCGATAAAACCTTGTGCATTTGTAAAACCTGCATGATGGCAATAGTTAGACTAGCTATATTGATAAAAGTGAGGAATAATTTCCCTAAAAACACTAAACTAACTTAGCTTTCTTGAAATAAAATTTTCTCTGGCTTAACAGAGCAAAACATGGTAGCCCACAAAATCCTTTTGCTGCACAGTGCTTGCTGAAAAAAGGGCTGATACTACTACACTTTCCTTATTGTTGTATTACTTTGCAGTTTGGATATATACCCAGTTGTGGAGAAGCATTTATATATATATATATATATATATATATATATATATATATATATATATATATATATACCATTAGATATCCAGTCTCATATAAGACATAAGCCTGCCATATATTATGGCAGGCTTATGACCAGTCCATGTCTTCTGTCAAACAAATTGCTAATAAGTTAATAAATCCATACACATTTTCTTTATGAATATGCATACTGAACTTTGTCTTTTTTAAAACTCAGATTAAGAGAAATAGTTTCATTATTAGGAAAAAAACATACAATTCAGATTCAACTATTCAGACAGGCATTCTGAATCCATGACTGCATCTACCGAGTTCATGTTTAGAAACAATTAATTAGAACAGCTGAAACGCTTCGGACACAGATGCCACATGTGCAGAAAACAATATAGCTGCAGATGTAAAATGTTCGAATAGAAATAGAGCCAAATAGCAAGAATAGCTGCGCTCTGCTTTTTTTAGCAACTAAAAATATCTGTGGTCTCATCATGGTGTGATTGTGAAACAAAGATGCAAGGGCGTAGGCAGTGTGCGATTTGCAAAAATACCAGAGGGGGGATAATTTCAAAAGTTTTATTAATGAATAAAACGTTTGATTAATAATGATTAGCTAGCAGCTGCTCTTTCAGGTAAATAGCTAGATCCAGTAGGTTAGACTATTGTTTTTAAACTTGCGCCATCTACTGTCTGGACTCAGGAGTGGGTATTACTTTACTTTAACCGCTTTGAGCAGAAAACGTAATAATACTCTTTAAAAACAGACAACAAAAAATCAAATTAACCAATGTGAAGGACACAAGACGTATTTATATTAGGGCTGTCAAACGATTAACATTTTTAATTTGAATCGATTAATCACATAATGTCGATAGTTAACTCGAGATTAATTGCAAATTAATTGCATGTTTTGTCCTTTTATTTCTGAAAGTGTAATAGCCTGTTTGGGCATTTTAATATGCAATGTTGCAATAAATGACACTAATAAAATACATGCTTGTACAAAAAATATTTTTATTTTGTTATTTTTCAAGCACTTTACAGAATTGGAATGAAAACATCCTGGTGCCAAATGTTAAACTCTGGACTATAATGGCTAAATGACTAATCATGATGCCCTGATGTTTACACAATGTGTAAATAAATGTGTAAATAAATACCTTTTTAATGCCAATATTTTTTTTGCCTCTTAAACAAAGATAGACATGGTATTAAGCATATACACATAAATTAATAAAAATTGTACATTTCAATAAATTCATAGGTTTTATTGTTCGTTTTTTCACTCTCACACACACACATCTAATTCTGAGCTTTCACACCAACAATAACTTCTTTGAATATTTTTGCTTGCTGTTTATATCCATATTCATACAGTTTAAGCCTGGAAAAAGGTTTTAAATCTCCAGGTCATTCCAGTCTTACACTTTGCTTGTAACTGGGCAGGAGCTTAATACCCTGAATGAGACTGTTTAGCAACTGTTTAGTAACTCCAGGTCCTTCGTTTGGCAACGTGATTCATCCTTGGTTTGTCAAATACAGAGAAAACAAATTAATAAGCATTAAAGTACGGTTTATGGGTTGGGTTTCTGCAATGTTATCAGCATGTTAAAAGCTCATCTTCAGAACCAATGTCTGCTCAAAATGGTGATCTGCACCAAGTAATCTACTTTCAATTCAATTCAATTCAATTCAATTCAATTCAATTCAATTCAATTCAATTTAATTCAATTTTATTTATATAGCGCCAAATCATGAAACATGTCATCTCAAGGCACTTTACAAAGTTAAGTTCAATCATATTATACAGATTGGGTCAGATTATACAGATTGGTCAAAAATGTTCTTTATAAGGGAACCAGTTGATTGCTTCAAAGTCCCGACAAACAGCATTCACTCATGGGGAAGCGTAGAGCTACAGGGAGAGTCATCTGCATTGTACATGGCTTTGCTGCAATCCCTCATACTGAGCAAGCATGAAGCGACAGTGGGAAGAAAAACTCCCCATTAACGGGAAGGAAAAACCTCCGGCAGAACCGGGCTCAGTATGAACGGTCATCTGCCTCAACCGACTGGGGTTACAGAAGACAGAACAGAGACACAACAAGAGAAACAAAAAAGCACAGAAGCACACATTGATCCAGTAATCTGTTCTACATTAGATGGTAATAGTCGGTGATCTGTCCTCCCTGGATGATGTCACAGTTAACAGAACGTCAGATCAGGTGTACCTACTATGAAGAAAAAAGAGAGAGAACAAAAAATTAAAAGCTGAAATGACAACAGTCATTTCAATGTAATACAATGCAAATCTGGAGAACAGTAGACTGAAGAACAGTAGAAATCAGTAGAGTGAGAAAATTAGACCCTGATGTCCTCCAGCAGCCTAAGCCTATAGCAGCAAAACTATAAAGATAGCTCAGGGTAACATGAGCCACTCTAGTTATAAGCCTTGTCAAAAAGGAAGGTTTTAAGATTAGTCTTAAAAGTAGACGGGGTGTCTGCCTCACGGAACTAAAACTGGAAGTTGGTTCCACAGGAGAGGAGCCTGATAGCTAAAGGATCTGCCTCCCATTCTACTTTTAGAGACTCTAGGAACCACCAGCAGACCTGCAGTCTGAGAGCGAAGTGCTCTGTTAGGAACATACGGGGTAATCAGAGCTCTGATATATGATGGAGTTTGATTATTAAGGGCTTTATACGTTAGAAGAAGAATTTTAAATTCTATTCTTGATTTAACAGGAAGCCAATGAAGGGAAGCTAAAACAGGAGAAATATGATCCCTCTTGTTGATTTTCATCAGAACTCTTGCCGCAGCATTTTGGATCAGCTGAAGGCTTTGAACTGCATTTTGTGGACTTCCTGATAGAAAAGAATTACAATAGTCCAGCCTTGAAGTAACAAATGCATGGAGTAGTTTTTCAGCATCACTCCTGGACAGAATGTTTCTAATTTTGGCGATATTCCGGAGGTGAAAAAAGGAAACTCTGGAAACCTGTTTAATATGGGATTTAAATGACATGTCTTGGTCAAAAATAACACCAAGATTTTTTACTTTATTACCAGAGGCCAAGTTAATGCCATCCAGATTAAGTGATTGATTAAGAAGTTTATTTTTTTGAGGATTCTGGTCCAAAGATTACAACTTCGGTCTTGTCAGAATTTAGATGCAGGAAATTTAAAGTCATCCAGCTTTTGATGTCATCAAGACATGCCTGTAGTCCAAGTAACTGATTGGATTCATCAGGATTTATGGATAAATATAGCTGAGTGTCATCAGCATAACAGTGGAAATTAATCCCATGCTGTCTGATAATTTTGCCGATTGAAAGCATATATATAGTAAAGAGAATTGGTCCAAGGACTGAACCCTGTGGTACTCCACAGGTGACCCTAGAGTTTGAGGAAGATTTATTATTAACATGAACAAACTGGAATCTGTCCGACAGATAAGATTTAAACCAGCCTAATGCTTTCCCCTTAATCCCTACAGTATGTTCAAGTCTTTGTAGGAGAATATTGTGATCAACTGTATCAAATGCAGCACTGAGATCTAACAGGACAAGTACAGACACAAGTCCAATATCTGAGGCCATGAGAATATCATTAGTGACCTTCACCAGAGCCGTTTCAGTGCTATGATGAGCTCTGAAGCCTGACTGAAACTCCTCAAGTTGGTCATTGCTTTGTAAATGTTCACAAAGTTGATTAGCAACTACTTTCTCAAGAATTTTAGATAAGAAAAGAAGATTAGATATAGGTCTGTAGTTTACTAGCTCATCTTGATCAAGAGAAGGTTTCTTAAGTAAAGGTTTAATAACAGCTACTTTAAAAGCCTGTGGTACATATCCATTTACCAAGGATAGATTAATCATGTCTAAAATAGTGCCACTGATCAGAGGGAATACCTCCTTAAACAACGTGGTTGGGATTGCGTCTAACATACAGGTAGAAGGTTTAGATGAAGCTAAAATTTTAGATAGCTCAGAAAGCTCTACTGCTTTTAAACAGTTCAGACACTGCGCAGGTTCTAAGAATTCCTCCAATGCTGCCTCACTTACTGAGGACGAGGTAATCATGTTTGGGAGGATGCCAATTATTTTATTTTTAATGGCATCAATTTTATTTATGAAGAATCCCATAAAATCATTACTACTAAGAGCTAAGGGAATGGATGGATCAACAGAGCTGCAGCTCTGAGTAAGTTTGGAAACTGTACTAAAGAGAAATCTAGGATTATTTTTATTCTCCTCAATTAATGATGAAAAATATGCTGCTCTAACTCTGCGAAGGGTCTTGTTATACAACAATAGACTGTTCTTCCAGATTAAGTAGGATTCCTCTTGGTGTGTAGAGCGCCATTTTCTCTCCAATTTCCTAACATTGTGCTTCAAGGAACGCAGCTCTGAATTAAACCAGGGAGCCAGCTTCCTGTGAATTATCACCTTCTTTTTCAAGGGAGCTACATTATCTAATGCAGAACGCAATGAGGAAGTCACACTGTTAGCAAATGTATCTATTTGTGAATGGGAAGAAACAGCATTGCTGCCATCTACAGGGCATTTCTACAATACTGAGGATATTATATTCAGCAGTTATCACCGGTTATTGCACCGTAAACTGCAGAAAATACGTGCAGAGTTGCTCTGTCTGCCTTTACTACCGTCGGCACCACATGACACATGCTTTAAAAATATATTTTTCATAAATTGTTATATTATTTACTTGAAATTGTTGAAAGACCATGCATTATTCGTTTTGTGAACACTGATGACACAATAATAATAAATGATAAATAAATCAAGATTTCTTTGATTTCCGAACAATTTAGTCCGGCCCTGTGGCTATATGCATTATATATGATATATACTATATCATTATATATATATTTTTTTCCCAGTGTCCTGTCTGGCAATGTGGCAATAGTAATTGTTGTCTTAATGCCAAAAAGAGCTCATCAGATTTGACTTTCACAAGTGGAGCAGTATAGTGCTCTGCTTGATTTATGAATGTGAATAGTTTTACTATTCACTAACATACAGTTAGTGAATAGTAACCTGCAAAACCTCCGGCAAAACCTTCGGTTCTGCCGGAGGTTTTTTTTCCCCGTTAATGGGTGGTTTTTCTTCCCACTGTCGCTTCATGCTTGCTCAGTATGAGGGATTGCAGCAAAGCCATGTACAATGCAGATGACTCTTCCTGTGGCTCTACGATTCCCCAGGAGTGAATGCTGCTTGTCGGGACTTTGATGCAATCAACTGGTTTCCTTATATAGGACATTTTTGACCAATCTGTATAATCTGACCCAATCTGTATAATATGATTGAACTTGACTTTGTAAAGTGCCTTGAGATGACATGTTTCATGATTTGGCGCTATATAAATAAAATTGAATTGAATTGAATTGAACTATGATTCATGTGGGGAAAATCTCAAATGATATGGACACTACAATGGGAAAGTAGGAGAGGAAAGGAAGAACAAGAAGAAAAAAACAAAAGGTGAAAGAAAGAGGAGATAAAAGGAAGGGAATGATAAAACAATTATTGAAAAAAACATGTACTTCGTTTAATTGAAAATATGCAGTTCCTATATTGTCCACGAGGGGCGCTGTGTTTTAATAGCCAGATTAAGCTTCAGGTGTGGAAAAATCACAAACAGAGGGGGGGTAAATCCCCCCATCCCCCCCAGCAAATCGCACCCAGGGCGTAGGTTTGGTTTGAGCTTTGGTAGGACACCTGCAAACAAACCTTCACTGGTCTGACGTCATTGGTCCTACGCAATATGTATGCTCCTATTATTTGATGCTTGACTTGAGCGTCAGGGCGTGTTTCATCTGTCTAAAGAGAAAAGCAGCATTTCTTGCTACATTTATACAAAGTTTATAACTACGACACACACTAGATGTTGTTTGTTAACGTTTAAAGCATCACAGGATCTGGTGACTGTCGAATTGAGACCTTTTTTCCAATTGAACTAACAGCAATAGAGACTGTTATGATATTTTTTCTGGGATGAACCCAGACACAGCACGCACACACAGAGTCAGTTCTTATGAATGAGTTTTATTGAATAGAGTGGAAGATGGATGATGAGACCAGAGTCTTTCAACGGACGGAGGTGAAGGGTGTAGAAGCTGGCCGGCAGGAGGAGTGTGGAGAGACTGACCGGGAGGAACTCTGGAGCCGAACACTGGAGAGCAGAACGTCTGAGCCGAGTGCTGGAAAGCAGAGCATCAGAGCCGAGCACAGGAGAGCTGAACCTCAGAGCCGAACACTGGAGAGCAGAACGTCTGAGCCGTGCAGTGGAGAGCAGAACGTCTGAGCCGTGCAGTGGAGAGCTGAACATCAGAGCCGAGCAGTGGAGAGCAGAACGTCTGAGCCGTGCACAGGAGAGCCGAACGTCTGAGCCGTGTTCTGGGGAAAACAAACTGACGGAAAGTCTATGGGCTGACTGTAACAAAACCAGGTACAAAGGAGTCTTCAGGCTGACGGTAACAAAATGGCGCTGACAAGAATACTGGCAGAGAACAGAGCGGGAGTGAACGCTATGGACCGGCGACGGGAACAGAAAGAGGTGAGTCTTATAAAGCGGTGGAAACAGGTGGAAGCAGTTGCGGGTTAATTGCAGCCTGCCAGGTGAAACCGATCAGGCTGCGCAGGAACGAGAGAGAGGGAGAGAGGCTCAGCATGCAGCCAATAAGCTGCATCCTGACAGAGACAAACGGTAAATATGTTCCCAATTAAACCAAATATAGTCACTACATGTCTGTCTAGATTTATCCTGTATTTTCTTGTGAATATATAGAAATGTGCAGAGATAAACCCCACCCTTATTTTTTTATCTAAGATACTCTGTCTGCATCATAAAACACAGCAAATTTATACATTCAAGGTACTGCAAATAAATGTATTGTATTTACTCTGCACTGGAAGTAGAACTGACACTGACAGCATTTCAAATATTAAATTCAAACAACAAATGTACAACTGGGCTGTAGTTACTCTTTGTAGCCCATTTCATGTAATTTATCTTAACATTCCAAACACATTTCTTACATCATACATCTGTAGTGAAGATAACAGCTTCTCCTTACCTACATCCTCTCAGACAACTAATTATTTCCCTAACAATAGTGAGTTGTGGATGTTTGAATGTGCAGTAAACCTTAATACATAAGGAGCATGGAGGACCCAATACTGTACTTTAAGTAAGATTGGTGACACCAAGACTGAATTGTTACATGAGTGGTTGTCCATTTTATCATTCAAATGAGAACAAATTAATATACTATTGATATATACTAGTACGACTATTAAAGAACAGCAGATTAAACTTTAAGATATGTAAAGGCCTATATTAAATTAATTTTGCGACCACATCAACAGGTTAAATAATTGGTTACTTTTTTGGTGTACCAAATTACCCTTGTAGTGATGTAATATTTTATGGGCTAAGCCCCTGATGATGAGAATGTCTATCTCCGCCTCTGGTTTGTACTAATTTACTAATGGACAGTGTGGAAATCTATGTACAATAAAACCAATGTAAATAGTGTTCCTCTGTTTTATTTGTCTTATCCTAATTCTAGAAGTAGAAATAATCAAATAAATAGCAGTATTATTTTGTGGAATCCTAATCATGCTATTATAACTAAGCAAAAGTCTAAACAAAAAAATAGTTGTTTAGGCGGCATCTAGTGTTCTTATACTGTATATTATGTAAAAGAAATAACACCTGCTATTTATACCTGAACTGCCTCAAATGGTCGACAAAAAATGAAAGCAACAATAGCAACGAAATATTGGTAAAAGGGAAACCCTCCCCTTTTCTTTTTCAGGCAGCTGTGGCTAAGAATCAGAATTTTTAACAGCCTACAGTCTTTGTTTTTCTGTCTTTCCTGCAGTCTTCAGAACTCCTGCCTGCCACAGAATATTTAGTTTTATAAAAGAGATTAGGTTTTTGTTGATAAAATGTATTATACTTCAGAATTAAATGCTATTTTGAGATGCAAACGTTAGTTACTTACATTTCTCCAGTTCAACAAATCAAAACTCTCTCCTACCTCTGTTCAGAACTGCACTCAGCAGCCTTCACCTATTTTAGTGCAGATAATATTTAGTTTCTTAACTGGGACCAGTTTCGTAGCCTGATATTAATTGTGGTAATCGCAGTATCCCAGTATGAATCAAAACTTAAATCTCGCGCTCCAAGCACGGACGAACATGCAGGCACACACACGCAATAGAAAACAGCCAATCAGGAAGAGGGAAGGCGGAATTTAAGGCAGCAAAACCAATGAGAGTGGAGTTAAACAGCACACAGCACAGTGCTGCAGATTTAAAGGGGCAGGAAAGAAAGAGCAGGCGGTGGAGCTGCGCACAGCAGTGTTGAAATGACACCGTGCACACCAAGCGCTTCAAACGGAGGAGCTCCGGGCGAACCTGTGCATGTACGCACATCTCGCAGAGCCGAACCAACACGCAGGAATACTCTGAATGAGTAATTTTTTAGGGGTGCTGAGCTAAGATTCTAAAAATAGCCTAAATACGCCACTGCCGCCAACCCTACTCGGTAAGGCTCTCCCAGCTTGGCTCCTGCTTTCTTGGTTTAACTTTGCATGGTTTGTATTTTTTATTTATTTATTTTTGGGATTTTTTGCGGCTCCAGTGGCTCGCTTTTTCTGAAAGTAGGCTGACAGGAAGGGAGGTGGAAGAGGGTGAGAGACATGCAGCAAAGGACCGTGGGTTGGATTCGAACCCGGGTCGACCGCGTCAAGAACCAAGGCCTCCGTATATACCTGCTGCGCCACAAGTGCGCCCCCCACACGGTTTGTATTTTGACTGACCTACAAATGTCTGGAAATGCGCCAGGGTCACCATTTATTTTCAAAAAAACTTATTTTTTCTGTGTTATTCGTAAATTCACGTGAAAGCTCCAATTGTTCTCCAGTTACTTGAGGGAGCCCCTGACCACTTCCCCAAGTGCTTATAGTCCAATGGCCCTCAAACTGGGGTCCCCAGACCCGCGGGGATCCGCAAACCACGGGTTGGGGGTCCGCGAAATGCATGTTGTTGGGCCTATAGAGGCACTGCTGAGGATGCTTCGAGGTTGAGCTAAGTAATACAATGGACAAATATTCAACTCTGTCCACTTCATCAAGTAAGGTAAAAACTAAATCAGCTAAAAATAGGACGTATGACAACATTTACATCAAGTTTGGCTTTATTCAGAATGACGATCTAATCTCCACCAAATCTCTATTAGGTGTATTTATATATATATTTTTTAAAAACATACACAATTCCTAATGGATTTAACAGTACAAAAGGCTGTTTAAAAAAATGTTATCAGCATGAGGAATCTAAAGGGGTCCTTGGAAAAATTGTACCACTGCTAATGGGTCCCTGGCCATGAAAAGTTTGAGAACCCCAGTTTCACAGACAGCTGCAGCTGCCTCGTCCTGCAAACCCCGCCTGCAGTCGGAGCAAAGAGAGCAGAAAGGTTAACTATCCACTCTCTTTGAACTTTGCAAATGTATCAAAAGCAGTGCAGAGAGATACACAGCAGGCTGTGCACCCGACCTCTTGTAGACCATGTAAAATGGAGTGAGAAAGTTAAATAAGAAAGAAGGAGCAGAAAGGGACAGGCTAAAGAAGAAAAAAAGCACTGGTTGCAGCAAACTGCACTAAATGTATGCTTTTCATAAGGGAGCAGGTAAGATATAAACATTAGTGGCGAACAGCAAAAAAGTTAATAGCTTATACTGCGCACTTTAATAAGGAGGTTAGTCTCACATTGAGGAGCCAAGGGGGTCAAAACTGATTCAATAAAACAAAGGTTTTAAGGTATTGAACATTTTTAAAATATGGCTAACAAAAAGCATATGGAAAAATATTTGATGCTTAAATTCCCAGGAATTCAGACTTTGTGTACCCTTCATAATCTTCACTACTGTATTATTTATCTAATTTATATTTATCATATAAATGTTGAAATCATTGTTATAATGTTGTTCTTAATGGAGCAACAATCGAAATTTCATTATTTTAGTAAGAAGTAAAAAATAGTGAGGTTAAGAACAAAAGATACTTTTTTAGATGGAATATGGTATGACGTCACACACCACCTCTCTGTGTTCTCCAGTATCTTGTTTAGCCGTGCGTGCACGTACATGCATGTGATCAGCTGCCTCTCAGGGCTTGGTGTCATCGCCTGGGATGGTATGAAATTCCAAGGCTGAATTATTGTCAGTCCAGCCCTGCTCCGCACCCCTCGGCCAATCACTGACTAGCAGCGTATTCACTCAAAACTCCGCTCAAGTCAGCTCGGTTTGACCCTGCTTTTTCAGGACTGGCCCTGAAAAAAACTGCTCTTGAAACACTCACACGCCAAACACTCACTCGGCCAAGCCGAGTGGTGTTCGGCCAAACCCAGTCGACGTAACTGTCTGGGGCTTAACAAAACAGGGGATCTATTTTAGGAAAAGTCATGAACGGAGAGAAACAGCGTTTTTATTTGAACAGAGATACAAACATTTGAAAATCCGAGGGGGTAAAAATTACCCCTTTGCGGATCCAGCGTTAAGGATATTTATTGGGCTTGGCCCATAATCACACTTTTTTCATAAACCAATGGTAATCTAGTCAAGTACGTAATAAAAAATAGTGGCACCATATTATCATATTCTATCATTAAACGCGTTCATTCATGGAAATACACATCTGTGCTCCTGCATTACAACGTAACACAATATCCGGATGCTAACAGGGACCAGAGTTGCAAGAGTTGCTAAAACAGTCATCATCTGGGTGGGGACCACTGAGCTATATAATACACTGGAGTGCTGATTTTGCCGAAAAACTGAAGTCACTGGCCGCCATCTTGCTACTCCCTACTCTCACAGAATCCCACAGGATTTGGTTGCAACAACAAGCAGTTTTCTGGCTGTGTGAAAACGTTTCATAGGTAATTCTACAGTCAGTGGATGTACTAACACTATCAACTTCTAGGAAATTAGGTGCTGAAATATTTTACATGTTATTCATATTAAATATATATATATATATATATATATATATATATATATATATATATATGTATATATAAGTATGTGTATATGTATCTATGTATATATGTATACATATATGTAAATATATGTTTTTGTATATTGTTATTTATATATTTATAAATGTTATATATATTTAAAAAAATAAAATGCAAAATATTTCAGCACATGACTTTCTCAGGACTTGATACTTTTAGAACATAACATAAAAGTATATGGCATTTGACATTTTAAAAGTTTTAAGCCCCCCCCTGAACATGAGAAAATCCTCGTTATTCGATGCTGTAGCGCACATATTCCCTAGTTACTGGGGGAAAATAGGGAGTACCAATATGGCGGCTGGTGGCTTCAAAGCGACTCGTTCTAACAGCAGGCTATTAGCACTCCAGTGTATAATATAGCTCAGTGGTGGGGACATATTGTTCATGACAGGCATGTTTACACTTGACCTCTATAGCAGATAAACATTAGATTGCTTTGAAAGTCTGATCCCTGAACATTTCTCTGCTCTGGCCCACACTGTGAACGAATGAGCCGATGGGAGCTGCAGCGGGTCAGCGGGTCAGGCTGCACACCGATCTCCTGTACTGTCAATACAAGGCGTGCACATTTTAGGGACGAGAGACCCTGGATAATAATACTGGGGCTTTAAAAAAAAAAAAAAAAAAACACTAAAAAAAACATTCCAGGCTTGAGCCCCTAACACCTAACCCCTGCTCCGCCAATGGTTAACTTGATGTGAAAAGTGTTGACACCAGGAGTACCTACTATAAGATATGCAACAGGGAATTTGTACTTTTTTCTGGATGAATAAAGAAACAATAATAACTTATCGTGTAAGCTTCTGCATTTCTTTTAGGGTGTTTAAACATAAAGTCCCTGAGGTAGTCGCATTACTAAATAATTTTCTCTCGTATGTTTGTCCTTGATCTGCAGCCCTTTACTACCAACTGGTGGAGCTAATGCAGCAGCTCGCTGTTTTAGAATCTTTCCGCCGAAGCCGCAAAGAAGACGGCTGTTTTCCGCATTCCCTCCGCGCCCTGCTGCAGCTCCACAGCCGGGCCAGCACCGACGCGCCGCGGGCTGGGAGCTTCACATCCCACAGAGAGCAGTCCGTTCATCGGATCAATCCGGGTCTGTTACGGTGAGTGTTATTAATGTCAGCTCTTTGGGTCATTTATCAGACGTTCACTTCCTGACGTGTTCCCCATGGCCTCCTTTTAATCTGAGGAGCAAAAATGCTGTAATTTATCACATTTTTCCCAGCAATTCTCCACGGAGGGTGCGGTGTAGAAAATGCGGGAGGGGGTGGGGGTGCCTTCCGAATCAATGTTATAACGCGCATATATATATATATATATATATATATATATATATATATATATATATATATATATATATATATATATATATATATATATATGTGTGTGTGTGTGCAAACGGCACGGTGAATAGTCTCACCTTTTGACAGAGAAGAGAGCAGTAGCTGTACAGCAATTCAGTAAAGGCGTTTGCGTCCATTTATTTGCACTTGGGTTCAGTCTAGCTGAAACTTTCTTTCTTGACCATCTGCTTTGTTTTGTTGGATGATTCCATGTCCTAGGGGCCAATGGTTTTGTCATCACAGTTATACAATATAACATGTTCTCTTCTCTGATTGAATGAAAGAGCTTTATGTTGACTGGAAGAGGTCTCACTAAAAAAGCTTTCATATAGCACAAGGCGACAGGCCTTTTCTACTAGCCTACAGTAGACTTACAAAAGTTGTTTTTGAAGAAACACACTTAATAAGCCTCTGACTTGTACAATTGTTCAAGTATAAACTTTACTGAATAGTTATTTCACTTGTGAAATTGAGGACGTCAGAGTTCCAGACCACAGTGTGCCTGAGCCGTTTGTCACCTTATTCACATCAATAAACGTAGAAAGGGAAATACAGTCCTGTGTTATCTGACATAACTCACCTAATGAGGAAGTCCTTTCTTACTGCAATTCCTTTTTTGGCACAACTTTCTTTGTATTTTTCGAAAGCTACAGACAGCTCTATTTAAAGGACACGTAAGGGCTGAAATTTTCAGACCTTATGTGTATTTTGGAATTCAATTTAATTGAATTTCACAAAGCAACTATTAATCCAGTATTAACACAACACCACAAAACAGTAGAATACGCAACCACTCTGCACGGGCGCTGAAAACTAAAAATTAACTAGAAAAAGCTGTTCCTGCGAAACAGCTGTAAGAATGCTTTCCTGCAGAATGATTGAGCAGAAGATGCATAAGATCTTTGAAGAAGAGAAAAAAACTAGCTGAAATTAAATAAAAGAACCAATTTTAACATGAAAAACAACTGAAGGATTAGAAGAATGTTATGAAAAAACTGAACTAGTTGAAGATAGTTGAAGGATATTTAAAAGTTGGTATTAGTAGCAGTACTATCAGTAGTAGTAGTAGTATCAGCAGTAGTAGTAGTAGCAGTAGTAGTATCAGTAGTAGTAGTAGTAGTAGCAGCAGCAGTAGTAGTATCATTAGTAGTAGTAGTAATAATAGTAGTAGTATCATTAGTAGTAGTAGCAATAGTAGTATCAGTAGTGGTAGTAGTATTAGAATTAGTAGTAGTAGTAGTAATAGTAGTAGTGGTATCAGTTGTAGTATCAGGAGTTTCATTTTTTTAAAGAATTTGAAGAATTTGAAAAAAATAAGAATTTGAAGGAATTTGTAGTAGTAGTGGTAGTAGCAGTAGTAGCAGTAGCAGTAGTAGTAGCAGTAGTAGTAGTAGTAGTAGTAGTAGTATCAGTAGTATCAGTAGTTGTATCAGTAGTAGTGGTAGTAGTAACTATGTGAAATCCAAAAAGTGACAGAAAATTGACACATGCCTGATAATCACTGGAAAATTTACAAATATTTAGAGGAAGTGACTCTGCAAATTTCAGATTCCTACGTTCATCACAGCCCCTGCAGTGGGCGTCAAAAGGTACCATTCTAAGCAAAGGGAGGCTGTCCCTAACCTGCAGTAACCTCTGGCCAGCAGAGATCTGTTGTCATGGAAACTCACTCACACCTGCTGGTGTCCGTCTACTGCAGGCACAAACTTATGGTCAGAAGAGCTGTAATTGGAATAAAATGGCATCACTTTGCCTCAAACAACTCTGGATTTTTCGTCAACCGTAAGGGCTAGAGACGTAATTCTTTCTGCGTTTATTTCGGACCAGATAGGGGAACAAGACAAACTATCGCTTTTTTCTTGAAATATTTTAATGTAGGCGCAAAAAATCATGAAATAAAGGGGAATATTAACGAAAATTCAAAAATCCTCTAAAAAGGGTCCCGAACAAATCGCTCTAGCTGAAAAAGTATAGGAGATATCAAAATAATTCTTTCAGCGTGAGTATCAGCAGGCTTTTGAGGACTGTGGTGCTCATTTTTATGTTTGTACAAAAATCGGTGTAGGCATGGTGACGATGTAAAAAAGTGCATCATTTATAAGGATGCAGGTCCAAAGCGTTTTCAAGATTTTGCACATTCGCTACTCCTGAACAAATTGTTCCTTCGGCAAAACCGTAACAGTTATCGACAAAATTCCTTTTTTGTGAGTGCCAGAAGGGTCTGAACATGAATGTGTAAAAGTGTTATGCCTGTACATGAAACGGTTTAGGAGTAGCGACAATGTAGAAAAGTGCCTCATTTGGGGAGATGGAAGTCTGATCCTGTTTTAGCATTTTTCCAAAATGCTACTCCTGAACAAATTGTTCCTGCGGCAAAACCGTAACATTTATCGACAAATTTCCTTTTTTGTGAGTGCCAGAAGGGTCTGGACATGAATGTGTGAAAGTCTCATGCCTGTACATAAAACGGTTTAGGAGTTGCAACAATGTGAAAACATGTGTCGCTTGGGAATGTCAGGTGTGATTTTTCATCACACCTCCATAGAAAATCAATGGAGAGCTTTTAGGCTTCATGGTGCTCTGGGGTGATTTGCGAAAAATCTATAAATCCCACACCAATGAAGGTTACATTTCCAGAATCCAGACAAAAATTCCTATGTTTTGATGTATAATTTATGTGAATAGAGTGAAAATTGAGCGAGTGAGAAGAAGTTGTTCAGAGAAGGAAAATCTATAGAAACGCCAGAGTGGCCACTCTAAATGAATTCCCTAGCAACCATAGCAACGCATTAATTTTTCTGAATTTCATGAAAATGCTAAATTATTTTAAGGAGGTACTATATGAAAATGGTGAAGGACATGAAAAAGCTGAAGTAGCTGAAGATAGTTGAAGGTTATTTGATTATTTTAAAAGTTGAACCATTACCAAAAGACATAGCAGTAATGTCGTGAACGAGCTGAACGTTTTGATACAAAAATTGTTTAAATCGGTTGAAGTATGCAGGAGTAGTAAGATGCCGAAAAACGTACAGAATAATAATCAAGACCTGAAGGAACACAATAAGTGAGAATGCTATATAGCAGGGGTTTTCAATAGCGTGAGGCGCGCCTCCCCTGGGGGGCGCCAAAGAGTCACAGGGGAGGCGCATGAAAACACAGAAGAAGACAGCGCTGCCGCTCAACTCTGTGAAACTATGTAGCGATATTCGTACCTTCTGTTTGAGCGCGCAGAAACCAATCCAAGCGCGCAGTGAGACAACTCTCAACGCTCAAAACCGGTCTGGCACGGTCTGAAAAACTCTTCTCAACCCACTGTCCTCGCGGTGAGTTCCATCTCTGCTCGCGCGCTACTTTGCTCGCGCGCACCTGCTCATTCCACGCTCAACACCAGCTGTGCGCTCGCTCGGCTGTTAAAGGGGAAGTCCGGTCAACAAGGAAAAATCAGGGTATCATTAGCTATAACTAAAACTAATACGTTTGTGGTTATTTAATGAACTTATCTTTAATCAATAAGAAAATAAAAACATAAATTGTCGTCTGAATCACTGTGTATGGGGGCTGACATTACTGCCCATATTTGGGCAGTAAGGGGCGTTTGACATCACATCCTGGGGCGTGGAAAAGCGGAAGCGGCGACAGCATTTCTCTCCGCTTTCCATGCAAAGTCAATAGGAGCCGTTCTACATAGCTGCAATCATCAATAATTTTTTAGGATTTCCAGAAGACTTCACCACTGACATTCCCAAGAGCTTTTGCTGAAGAAACAATGCCCACGTGCATGGCCATCGGATGTTCCAACACAACTGGTAAAAGTAGAAAAAACATTGCTTATTTCAACTTCCCGATTCATGAGCCACCGGGCTCATTGCTGGATTGCCAACTTGAACAGAGCGGATTTGCCATCTAACTTCTGGCCAGAGAGAAAACATATCCTATGCAGCGGAGTGTGTGCGCACACACACTCCGCTGTGTGTGTGTGCGCGCGCTCTGCTGCAGCGCCGGCAAAGCCGTCCTGCGGCGGAGCGCGCGCACACACACACACACACACGCGTGTATACATATATATTGTAGGACCCGACTGAGTTTGCACTGGAAATGGGTACAGCTGGATTCCGTCAAAAGTCCGGTTTCTGTCAAGAAACTCTTCTAAAAAAATCCATATCGCTATCAGATGATGATAGCTCCACGGAGCTCCCATCACTGTCACTAAGTACTTCATCACTCTCTGCTTCGTACAGAGCACCAGTCGTCGCCATGTTGGAAAATAGTGCGCCGTGACAAACAGAGCGTTGAAACTTGCTCAACTGCGGGTCCGCCGAGTGACGTCAAAAAATGGGAGGTGACAGTACTATTCTTGACCAAGATGGATTCCTCCACATAAGCATGATTAAATGAAAATTATTCATAATTAAAAAAACGTATAATTTTTTGCACAGTATGTAGTAGTTTTATATTTAAAGTACTTTCAGCAGTTTGAATTCTGATTTTGACCGGACTTCTCCTTTAAAGCCAATCACAGACAGTTTTTCTTCCATCCAATCAGAGTATGGCTTCCAAATACTGCATTCAGATGAATTAAATCAAAATGCTGCAGCCTTTGGCAGAAATTACTAAACATCACCGAGGGATTGAAGAAAAACAAATAAAAAGTGTAATATTTTAGCCTAAAATATTTTAGGCTAAAGTATTTAGACTAAAATATTAGAGTTACTAAGTGAGGTGTGAAAAAGAGACAAAATGTTTTTGTCTCTTTTCTTTCCAGCTTCTGGGAGGTAATGCAAAATTTATTCTGATCATAATCATCATGAATGTCATCATTATTTAAAAAGCACTTTAACAGGAGGTAAAACAAAGTGCCAAACATCAGAAATACATCAGATAAGAGATAACAACTAATAAAATGCTTGTTTGTTAAAATAGCACTAGGTCTAAATTGTGTATAATTAGCCTAAAAAGTAGATTGGAATATGGAATATGTTGACATCTGTTAAATTCAGGTTATCTTTTTTATTATTATTTCAGTTGACGTCTCCTGTTGACGTGAGTTCAGTTTGACATTGGCATCTGTTTAGTTCAGTTTGTCTGCTGTTGAAAACAATTGTTTTTGAATTTGCTCTAATGACAGTTCAATTTTAAAACTAAGCCCTCTTTCCGTGATGTTTCAGTAAAAGTAGCCTGTAAGATGGAAATGGATGTATATTTCATGAATAGGCCTTTTTTATGAATGTACTTTGTTAAAATAAATACAATAAAAAACATGTGTTGGGCTATCAGTTGTTTTTGAAACACAGCATTCTAGGAACACAAAAGAAAGATGCATTTACTGCAGGGACCTGTGTGTGGTAGGTTTGTGGTTGGGGGGGGGGGGGGGCGGGGTTTTTTTTACCTATTCCAAGGGGAGGCTCACATTCAATGAATTTGAAAACCCCTGATGTATAGCATTCTCACTTGATAATGCTCATGGACTTCTGTGCATTTTAACTAACATAAACAATTCATGTTATTCACAATTGGCCCAAGAAATCTCATCAGCAACAAGAATAAAGTCCTTGTCGGCAATCTGCCAGTGGAGGTGTGAAAAGAAAGAAGTTATGTAACTCTAACCCTGTAGATTGGGTTGGTTGTGGACCATGTTGAGCTGAAACTCAGCCCTTTATTCAACCAACTTTTTTTACCAAAAGCTTTTTAAAAAGTGTGGTCTCTGAACTCTTTGAAGGGGGTGGGATTTGGTGACGAAGCATTTCTGGGTCTGCATTTGTGATTGGTTGGTAGCAGGGCTGTAGCAAGGCTTTAAAAAATACTGAGGTCCACCACTCATCATCATCAGTTACAGTGAAGACCAAAACTTGATTCAGATGGAAGTATTTATTTAAAACCTAACCCTGACTCTTGACTGTGTATATGACATGTATGTGTGTGTGTGGTTGCGTGTCAATCCATAAGCAGCGACATCATCTGAAGCAGCAGAGGACTGGGCGCAACCACGACTCACTGAAATGACACAAATTAGTTTATATGAATGTTCTTTGTTCACACTGCACACATATATTTGAAACAAGATTGTAGCATACGTTTTACATTTTTGTCAAATACAAGTGAGATCCTATTTTCTCAGCCATGTTCTTTCCTTCAGGGTCCTGTTCTCTCTTAATGTTTTTAACAAATCACTTCTTTGTCATGTCTCTCACATCCTCTTGTTCTCTCATCTATTCCCTCTATCTTTGTCCTTTTCCTCTCCTTGTCTTTCCTCGTTTTTCCTTGTTCTGCTGTGTTCTGACCTCACATGTTCACCTGTCTCTCCTGACAAATCAAAAACATAGTTATCCACCTGTCTCTATCTTTATAGTTCATTTTAGATTTGAGTCCCTGGAGTATTCTTCTAAACTAGCACATAAATAAAACATGCTTTATTGGGTAATATACATATTTTACAGTAAAGCTAATTTTGTATTTTATTCTTTGCAGTCTAACTTAGCCTGAATATCACTGTAATAACTTTACATCTATCCGTGGTTTAAAGTGGTAGTAGTAGTTTAAAGTGAATGTGATAAAGGCCATTCTGTTTTTTTTTTTTTGTAACAACACAGGGTCATAAGTCTCAGCTATGTGTCCTGGCCTGAGTGGATGGACAGCAGCCATATATTACCTTCATCACTTCCCTGTGTTTTCAACACACTCTTTCCCTCAAAGCTGAACTTTGTTTGTTGCAGCCTTTTCTTTGTCTGGATAAAATAAAGAAAATGATCCTTGTTCGTTTATAAAACTGGTTAAAAAAGTAAAATTTAAAAAGGAAGAAAAAACTTTTTTGTCTTGATTTAACAGGTGGAAACATTAGCTTTTGAAATAGAAACATCATTAGTTTATCATAGCTGCTCACAAAAAAACTTAACAACAATGTTATAAAGGGTGAGGACCATCCATCCATCCATCCATCCATCCATCCATCCATCCATCCATCCATCCATCCATTTTTTCAACACGCTTATCCCTGCTGGGGGTGGGAGGGGTGCTGGTGCTCCACTTATCTGGAACAAACTTCCAGAAGTGCAAAAAGCCTGAGTTCCTTTAAATCAAGATTAAAAACACATTTGTTTAGGATTGCCTTCGACTGTTCTAGTTAAACTGTTCTACCGAAACATCACTAGTTCAACTTTTTTAGTCCAGCTGTTCTTAATGTTCTATTTATGTTTCTACATTTTATTCCTACTTGCTTTTATTCTGTTTTACTTTTCCTATATTTTAATCATGTAAATCACTTTGCATTGTCTCTGTACTGAATTGTGCTATATAAATAAATTTGCCTTGCCTTGCCTATCTCCAGCTGTCAATGGGCGAGAGGCGGGGTACACTCTGGACAGGTCACCAGTCTATCACAGGGTAACACAGAGACAGAAAACCATTCTCGCACATACCTCAGGAGAATCTAGAGAGACCAATTAACCTAACAGTCATGTTTTTGGACTGTGGGAGGAAGGCAGAGTACCCGGAGAGAACCCACGCACGCACAGGGAGAACATGCAAACTCCATGCAGAAAGACCCAGGTTGGACTCTAACCCAGGAGTCTGCAAGGCAGCAGTTCTACTCACTGTGCAGCCCGGTGAGGACTAGTGAACTGTTATTTGGAGAAGAACGGAATTGAAGTAGAATATTTTTAGCTAGTTACCTCTCTTGGGTTTCACCCAGAGTGATAACTGAGAGTAGCTCTCTATACGTCACTGGTTTCACCGTCAGCTGCACCTTTTTTTTCCCAGGTCTTTATTTTAGTGGTAGGCTATGCAAAGCTGCACTCTTCTACGTAGACTTTGAGTTTGGCTGCCTTACACAGTTGCAGCGCCTCCTATAGTGACCTGGTGGAGCTACTCAGAGTACCACGCCGTTCGAGAGCGTTGTTCTGATAATTTCTTTTTTATATACACACCAGAAAAATACTGAGGTCCGGACATCGGTGTCCTCAATGGTTGCTGCGGCCATGGTTGGGAGGATGTAATGACTAGTATTAATCTACATGATTGGCTAGATTGCAAAAGGATGGAAACAGTTGTACTGAACTTTTATTGACCGTTTTTTCTATTGATCGATAAATATTGTTATTGAATTTGGCTCTTATGTGACAGACCAACCTTCTTGTGTCAGCCTGGGAGACTCATATTATGTTGTATAGTCGGTTTGGCTAGGAAGATAAGCTGTTGCGTTTTAGATAGATTTAGTTGGAGGTGATGTGCTTTCATCCATGTTGATTTGTCAGAGAGAAAATCTGTGATTCGTGCTGAGACCAAGTGACCATTAGGGGGAAATGACAGATCTGGGTATCATTAGCAGTGTTATGACAAGCTGTGTGATAGGTTGATATGGCCCAATGAGGTGGAGTATATTACAAACAAAAGAGGTCTCTGTACTGAGCCTTGGGTAACCGTTGTGGTGAGGTGTTGCGCTGCATAAGTGTTATTATTATTATACCTTTATTTTTTTACAGGATCATCACTGGAAACCGTGTGGGACGGTAAGGAAGCTAGTATTATTATGAATGTCTGACAAGTTCTTGTTTACAATGGCGGCCTGACAAGTGGAGTAACCACTTAGGAAAAGGGAAGTAGGGCAAAAATAAATACAATACATTAGTAATACATACATAAAATACAATACAATACAATACAATACAATACATGTGACTAAGCAAGGATACACTGAGTGACTGAGCAGTGAATTAGGATTCAAACCAGGAGTGTGTTTTCACCGTGATGCCCATGCTAGGGAGTAAAGACAAAAGGATACAGTGGTTGACCTTATCTAATACAGCCGAAGTCGAGCAAGGATAACTAATGAAGAACTTGGCTGTTACTCTGGCTTCTGTTCAAGCCAACACAGCAGTTTCAGGTTAGTGGCCACTTTTGAACCCAGATTGCTGTGGATCAAAGGGGTTGTGTTTTGAAAGGTATTCTTTCACTTGTGTGAAGTGGAGGAGATAAACCACCTGATAGTTCTCCATGTAAGTCGGAGGAAGGGAAGGTTTCTTTAACAGTAGTGTTATCCAAGCATGTTTGAGTGTGGTATGAAATTTACCCAATGTCAGTGTTATGCAATTACACCTGTTTGATTATCAAGATTATTATTAATTATAATTGGCAATTATAATTTAATAGTATATCATTCAAAATCAAAGAATAGTTATAACGAAATTATTTTAAATGGTTGTGATCAAGGGCTATGAGCCTGTAATGATTGCCACTAACAATTGGCTTATTAATTAGCAGTTTTTAACTTATTTATACCGGAAAAGGGTTTTCTAGCCAGTTGTTGACTGGGTTATACTTTTCCAGCAAACGTTGATAATTTTAATTATAATTGCAATTGGAGTTTTAACCAAAAGGAGATAATTCTGTAACTCTTAGAGACCATTCAATTTCTGACTTAAAATAATCACAAACACCTACGATTTCGCTAGTTGTTTTATATTATACTTATAATTCCCTGTTATAAGTCAATCACAATGGATTAATTATGAGGTAGCAATGTGTAATCAATTCACATTAGATTAGGAATCTTATTGACATTAATATTGACAATCAACATGTCAGCACTTTGAGGTAACAGCATTAAAAGAATTCTGGCGAAATAGCTTTGAGGTAGTAAAGCTAGTATAACAAAACAGGCCTGTGGCTAAGACGGGGAGCACTTCTGGCAAAACTATCCACTAGCAATGTTAGTTCAGGCACGATTAGCTTCTAACTCGTTCTAATTAGGCTTCAAGAAGGCCACTCCTGATAAAATTACTCCCAACACCTATCCCACTCCCATTCAGAATGACTCCCACTCCTGCGCCATTCCCATTCTTGTTGTCGTTATTAAGTCTTCTGGGAATACATGAGACGTGAATTTCTATGAAGGACCAGTTAAGTATTTAGCTGTAGTAAAGGCCAGTTAAAGTAAAAGGAATAACAATAATAAATAAATAATAAAAATAACAAATAAGGAAACAGACCATGCTTATCTTAGTGGAATAAACAAAATGTACAATGTTGCCTTTTAGTAATTTATTAAGTAATTGTTTCCTTTGAACATTGAAGTTACTTTTAAGTTTCAAATTGCTGAAACTATAGAGACATGCACCTAGTAAGAGATCTATACTCAATTAACAAAAAAGTACATAAAGGCATTACTTTCACAATTTATATAATGTACCTCAATGGTTCAAAAACTCAGTTTTGTAAAATAAAAAGTTGCATATGATAAACATATTAGTATTTGCCCATTTGCAAGAAATGCATTTTGCTATTTACTATTGCTCTGTGAGTGCTCTGTTCATGCTAGTGTTAAGGCCCGTTTACACTACACCTAAAAACCGAGCCATGCCGAGACCAGTCCGAGCTTGGATCAGTTACCCAAGACAAGCCGACCCGTTTACACACCAAGCTTATCGCGGTTCCTTGGTTGCTCCTCGCCTCCTAGTGGCGACCTGCGGTACTACTGCTCTCTGAGATTGAAGGCGGAAGCAGCAAAACAAAACAGCGGCACCCGTAACATTTAGGATGTTATGCTTGATATTGTGATATTTCGGTGTTTGCGGAGAGTCAGGGGAAGAAGGCAACCATTGGTGAATTTACTTGAGAAAGTTGGCTTTTTGGGAAGTGGATGAGACAAACGAACGTCTAATAAGGATTTACAGACGCCGGAAACAATGACAGACGCTGAGGTTCATTGCGCTGCTAAGCAGAATCATCACTGGAAACCGTGTGGGACGGTAAGGAAGCTAGTATTATTATGAATGTCTGAAATTTGTCTGAATGGAGTGTGAATCGGGACGTTCAGCCAGACTGCCAGAAAACCTGTGGACAATCAGCTGACTGTAAGGGCATGACGCGGTCTGCTCATGCGCTCTTTATCAGAAAACCGGGCCAGAAAAAAAAACAGGCCTAGACCTGCTCAGGAACTGGTCTGCAGTTAGAGCGGTCCGGTTATGTTTAGCGCGGTCCGGTCCAGTCTGCTGACCATTTACACACAAGAGTTATCTCGGTTACCGAGCTCGGACTGGTCTCGGCTCGGTTAAAAAAGTGTAGTGTAAACGGGCCTAAGTCACCCTCTTTCTCCACCCAGCCTGTCATTCTCACCTCTGTCCCTAATGTTTCTATTACCCCGTTTACACTTCCCTTTTTTAACCATGCCAAGACCAGTCAGAGCTTGGTAACTGAGATAACTTTCAAGTGTAAATGGATCGCAAACCGAACTGGACCGTGCCAGACAACCGGACCGCGCTAAATCTAGACCAGTTCAATAGGTGGGCTCGGCCGGCTTTTTCCCTGGCTCGGTTCTCAGATAACAAGCAGACCGCATCATCTCCTTACAGTCAGCTGACTAATTTTGCAGTTTCAGACATTCATAAAAATACTAGCTTCCCTATCGTGCCACACGGTTTCCAGTGATGATTCGCTTAGCAGTGTGATGAACCTCAACGTCTGTCGTTGTTTCCTGCGTCTGTAAGCCCTGATTAGATGTTAGTTTGTCTTATCCACGTCCCAAAAGCCAACTCCATCAAGTAAATTCACCAAAGGTTGCCTTCTTCGCCTGACTCTCCGCAAAAAGCAATTATAACCAAGCATAACTTCCTGAATGTTACGGGCGCCGCCATTTTGATCTGCTTGAGTCCCTCCTTCAATCCTAGAGAGCAGTAGTACCGTATATCGTCACTTGGAGGCGAGGAACCGTGCTAGGGTGATGTGTAAACGGTCGTCAGAACCGAGCTCGGCATGGTTAACTGATCCAAGCTCGGCCCTTGCTCGGCATGGATCGGTTTAACAAGGGTAGTGGAAATGGGGCTTATGAATACTGCCAGGTTGTTGATGACCTCCTTATACTGACCAGGGAGAGTTTTCCTCAAGAAACTCCTTAAGCTAGGTGAGAAAGCTGTGGCTAGCTTTCTCCTCCCCTAGCTGAAACTTCACGTTCAGCTAGGGGAGGAGGAGGGAAATCACATGATGATAATATATGCAACATCATTATTATGGAGCACGAGTTCTTAGGCAGACAAGCAATGTGCTTGATTTTACTCATGGAGCAGTTGTGACCTAAATTTAATCTTGGACAACATCAAACACGCAATTCTTTTCTTGTGTTTATTTGTCTGTTATTGGATAGGACCAAGCTCCTGTCAGCAACTTCAGTCACCCCAACCGTAACAACAAAAATTACTAATGTATTGTATTACCTCTTTCATAACCGCGCCGTCTCCATCTTGGATCGACAGACCCCTCTGTAGAGTCGCCTTGGTTGGGAGAACGAGGTAAAGGGTAGGTGTCTGCTCAGTAGAGAGGTGTCTGGTAGCCTCATCAAAACGTTTCAGGAGTTAGATGATGTCCTCAAGCCGATTGCAATCTATGTTGTTTTAGGTAACGGAGCTCGTTTCGGCGGAGCAGGATCTCATGAAGCTTACCAGACCTCAGAGCATCATTAACAGATTGGAGCATTACTAGTCTGGTATTCCACCTTGTCTCCACAGCTTGCTTCAATGACTGGTCCAGCTCTTTTTGTAACTTTGAATTCAAAGAGGAGAGACAAGGTTCCACTGATTACAAATTGCGATTTGTTGGTCTTTTTTGGAAAAAAAGTATTTCATTGGATTTCATAACTAGATACAAGACAATATTTGATGTTATCTTACCCTGCTCTTTTGAAGTGTGTGACAAGAGTCAGTTTGATGATCCTAATGTGGACTGGGTTGTCTTCATCCAAGTGGTCAAATACAAGGTTTAAGAGCAAGTTGACATTATGGCCAGCACAGGAGATTCTGACATTATCCTTGTAAGGTGCTGTTACATTGGAGCCATTATCTGTCACAAAGACTGTGTCCTTGCTTAGGGTGCCAAATTCCTGTTAGTAATTCTTTTTTTTACAAAGACAAAACATAAAACCTTAGCAAATAGAAGCCCAGACATAAGATCATCATATAACAGAATGATAAATAATCATGTATTTGTACAGAACATATAACTATGAATTCAATAAATTCATAGTTATATGTTGTGCAGTTACACACTGTTTAAAGTTATTTAATGTTTAATAAATAACTCTGTCTGTTAGGTATGCTCCGGTGAATATCAGCTCAAGAACTGATATTAGGACAATAGTTGAAAGGGGTGATTCGAGCACTGGCGTTCTTTTAACAGCAAACCGTGCACACATATAAGGAGTGACAACTTCTCTTCAAGTTCAAGAATTTATTAACAGAAATAAAATGAACATCCAGAGAACATCATTCTATAATGCTGTTTATCTGAATTAACACTATATTTCAATCAACAAATCCTGTCTATTAGGCTAGTGAAACTTAACTAACACTACTAATCAAAATGAAGATAAAAAAGAAGCTAAGAAACTATGTACACACAAAAGAAACAAAAGACAAAATAAAATGGTTGATCATCATCATCAGCATAATTCAGTGAATCCTGGTTCACTGCAGATCTCAGTTAAAGTACCAAAGTTCATCTTAAAGAATGTGAATTGAGGTTAAATTAGCTTAACTAATTCAGAACAACATTTGGTATGTGTTTCAACCCATTCACAATGTAAATCCTGAGTTAAACAAAACACTATTTGATGAAATAACATTTTAAAGAAATAATTTCTCAGTAAACATTACTAAACTTCTAGAACGCTGGGTTTTATTAATGCGATTATACCTCAGGGAGGCTAGGTGACGCTGTGGCGATTGGTTGCTAAAATCGGCTAGTCTAAAGTTATACAAAACACCTTTAAATCAACATTAATATTCCATATTCTTGCGGCAATAACGCTCATAGCACTATCAAACAATAGTGGAGCGAATCGAAACAAACCTTATGTTTGAAACAAATCTAAGTCGAGCATCCTGGAAGTTATCTGGAAGCTAATAGCATTTATGCTGGCAGACATTCGGCGCTAACTTTAAAAAGCCAGTCGTAATGAGTGGACCGGATAACACAAACATCAATATCCCATCAATGTATAAAACCCTTGTGGAGATAACGTTTGTTATAACCATAAAACACACTGGAATTACATCGGCAATGACATGGTTCGAAGAATGCTAAAGGTAGCTACTCTGTAAGCTCCACATGTTTCAAAAACACAGTGAAAACGCATTAAGTAAACCTTCTAAATAAACTATTTAACTTTCCCTGTCGGTGCCTCTGTGTCAGTTAGGTTCACTTTGGGCATCCAGTTGGAAGCAGTTGAAACAGGCAGGATAAAGGCTGATTCTCTGATCAGCGGCATGCGGCTAGTAGGCAGCTTTGGGCTAGCCGGAACGTGGCGGTTGGAGCAGGCGGCTCCGGATCGTAGTCGAGTCCTTGACCCGGGTTGCAGCGTGCAATTTTAGCTTAGCTTTTGCTCTCAGCTTGGGAAAATGGTTGCAGGCAGGAGGCCGCTCCGCTCCTTCTCGAGTCAGCTTCCTGCAACAGCCGAGGAATAATTCAATTCAATTCAATTTTATTTATATAGCGCCAAATCATGAAACATGTCATCTCAAGGCACTTTACAAAGTCAAGTTCAATCATATTATACAGATTGGGTCAGATTATACAGATTGGTCAAAAATGTCCTATATAAGGAAACCAGTTGATTGCATCAAAGTCCCGACAAGCAGCATTCACTCCTGGGGAAGCGTAGAGCCACAGGAAGAGTCATCTGCATTGTACATGGCTTTGCTGCAATCCCTCATACTGAGCAAGCATGAAGCGACAGTGGGAAGAAAAACTCCCCATTAACGGGAAGGAAAACCTCCGGCAGAACCGGGCTCAGTATGAACGGTCATCTGCCTCGACCGACTGGGGTTACAGAAGACAGAACAGAGACACAACAAGAGAAACAAAAAAGCACAGAAGCACACATTGATCTAGTAATCTGTTCTACATTAGATGGTAGTAGCGGGTGAGCCGTCTTCTCTGGATGATGTCACAGTTAACAGAACGCCAGACCAGGTGTACCTACTATGAAGAGAAAAGAGAAAGAACAGAAAGTTAAAGCAGAAATGACAACACATAATGCATAATTGAAGAACAGTAGAACTCAATAGAGTGAGAAAATTAGATCCTGAAATACTCCAGTAGCCTAAGCCTATAGCAGTAAAACTATAAAGGTAACTGAGAGTAACATGAGCCACTAGTTATAATTTTTGTCAAAAAGAAAAGTTTTAAGCCTAGTCTTAAAAGTAGACAGGGTGTCTGCCTCACGGACCAAAACTGGGAGTTGGTTCCACAGGAGAGGAGCCTGATAGCTAAAGGATCTGCCTCCCATTCTACTTTTAGAGACTCTAGGAACCACCAGCAGACCTGCAGTCTGAGAGCGAAGTGCTCTGTTAGGAACATACGGGGTAATCAGAGCTCTGATATATGATGGAGTTTGATTATTAAGGGCTTTATACGTTAGAAGAAGAATTTTAAATTCTATTCTTGATTTAACAGGAAGCCAATGAAGGGAAGCTAAAATTGGAGAAATATGATCCCTCTTGTTGATTTTCATCAGAACTCTTGCTGCAGCATTTTGGATCAGCTGAAGGCTTTGAACTGCATTTTGTGGACTTCCTGATAGTAAAGAATTACAATAGTCCAGCCTTGAAGTAACAAATGCATGGACCAGTTTTTCAGCATCACTCCTGGACAGAATGTTTCTAATTTTGGCGATATTCCTGAGGTGAAAAAAGGAAACTCTGGAAACCTGTTTAATATGGGATTTAAATGACATGTCTTGGTCAAAAATAACACCAAGATTTTTTACTTTATTACCAGAGGCCAGGTTTATGCCACCCAGATTAAGTGATTGATTAAGAAGTTTATTTTTTGAGGACTCTGGCCCAAAGATTACAACTTCTGTCTTGTCAGAATTTAGATGCAGGAAATTTAAAGTCATCCAGCTTTTGATGTCATCAAGACATGACTGCAGTCGAAGTAATTGATTGGATTCATCAGGATTTATGGATAAATATAGCTGAGTATCATCAGCATAACAGTGGAAATTAATCCCATGCTGTCTGATAATTTTGCCTATCGGAAGCATATATATAGTAAATAGAATTGGTCCAAGGACTGAACCCTGTGGTACTCCACAGGTGACCCTAGAGTTTGAGGAAGATTTATTATTAACATGAACAAATTGGAATCTGTCTGACAGATAAGATTTATTAAAAACACAAGGCTGGTTTCGGCATAGACGAATTGTTACTCTAGCGTCTGGTTACGCAAAAGTTAGACTGCAGACTTAGCTTCGATTCAACCGCAGTTCTCCAAACCCAGTCAGATCCTCTGGATGATGAGAGTTCCCCCCTATGCTGTGTAGCAGCGGGAAACGAGAACGATTGTCTGTGGGAGCTTGGCTTTATAGCACGGCACCCTGCTGAGGGGGGCAGTATCTGGTGCCCGTAAAAGTCTGAAATTCTGCATGGCTTGATGGCACAACAATTGATAAACAATATTGTCACTTATCTATATATTAATTGTGAGAAATCTGTTACTGTTGTTTCTCGCCGGTGCTTGTGGGTGTTTTATATATATTATATTCTGTACATTGTTACCTGCTGTTTCTTACCACTGCCCAAGGACGACAGGTGAAACCTGGATAAAGTTGTTTAAAATAATTTTAAGCCTGGCATCCACTTTGCATTTATGTTGGAAATATTTAGGGGCTTATTGGTTAATTTATTTATGAAGCAGGTGATTTTCACAAGGGCTCTCCTTTACTTGTACCTTTTTAACTATACTCAGCTGGCTAGGTTAGCGCTAGCAGCCTGATAAAAGCTTTGTGTAAAACAGCACAACAAGCTTTGATTCAAACTTACCAGTATGAAAATGTCCATGAACAAACACATATGCCGGGATATGGTGTTGAAAGTGGTGTTTGGTCGTCTCTGGGCTGCTATGTAGGGTGCATTCGGCACATTTGTTCCGTGCTCCTTGGGTTTGATTCCATGTTGGTGAACTGAATCTTTTTACTGAAGCGATCGTGTGAATGAGTGTAACAGTTAATGACACAGCCTTATTGCATCAGCTTTTAACTTTTTAAAAAACAAAAGAAGAGAAAATAAATATAGCGTTGTGGATGATGGGGATATAAACAAATGAAATCTGGTTTCCCGATGTCTGGGTAACCTACAATGCTGTACGGTTATTACACGTTTCTCAGCCCCATAGTATCCAACCTGTCAGCCAATAAAACAGGGACGAGACCTCGCTTCAGTACAACTTCCTCTCTGATTGGTCATAGCGTCTTGCCTTTGTTGATTTCACTGAAGCAAGGAATTTACAAAACTTAATTTTTCCTTAATATCATTGGGCAGCTAAGTTGATGGAAATTTATTATTTCTCGGGTGAAAAAAAAGATTCAGGGCTTGATTAGAAACATTTGAGGTAGGGCTGGACGATAATTCAATAACAATATATATCAATCAATAGACTTATATCGATGATAGAAAAAAAGGTAAATAAAAAGTTCAATAGAATAAAAGTTTTCCTTTCTTTTGCATTCTAGCCTATCATGTATGTTAATATTACAGTCATTACATCCCCACAACCAATCAGAAACACTGACCCAGGAACGCTCCGCCCACTTCAAAGAGTTCAGAGAGCACATGTTCTTTTTTATTTTTTAAAAACTGGCAGTTTTGGTAAAAAGTTGGTAGAATAAAGGGTTGAGTTTGAATTCAGTGTTTGTGTGTTCTGCATCTAAAAATAGGTAATTAAAAAGAGCATAAAATAACCAGGGCTGCACTTAAAATATATGTTTTTAATTTGTTGATAATTATCGATATCGATCAATATTATTTCTATTTTATCGATATGCTTTTTTTTCTATATTGTCCAGCCCTAATTCGAGGCTACAGCCGGGAATGCCCAGGCCAGGCGACGCCACTGCTCACAAGCAAAGAGTAGCAGAGAGTGTTTTCCAATGCTGCTAAACAGCGGGCAAAAGAGTGTTTGTCCATGGCCAAGGGGTGTGGCGTCCTGCTGTAAGAATAGTCCCCTGAGGACCTGTACAAGTCTCAGATTTCCGTAGCTTTAAACTTTAGTTTGATTTTATTCCTCATGACTTGATTGCACAACAATTGATTGTAAATGATTATGAACAAAAAACTTTACAATAATGTTGCTTAAGTAAAGGTTTAATAACAGCTACTTTAAAAACCTGTGGTACATATCCATTTACTAAGGATAGATTAATCATGTCCAAAATAGGGCCACTGATCAAAGGGAATATGTCTTTAAAAACAACTTGGTTGGGATTGGGTCTAACATACAGGTAGAAGGTTTAGATGAAGCTAAAATTTTAGCTCTGAATTAAACCAGGGAGCCAGCTTCCTGTGAATAATCACCTTCTTTTTCAAGGGAGCTACATTGTCTAATGCAGAACGCAATGAGGAAGTCACACTGTTAGCAAAGGTATCGATTTGTGAATGGGAAGAAACAGCATTGCTGCCATCTACAGGGCATTTCTGCAATACTGAGGATATTAAAAAGGGGACAGACTCTTTTAAGTTTTATCCGATAAAGATGTACTATAATGGAACCCTCTTTCGGGGGTGGAGAACTCAGTTAGATTAAACTCAAATGTTATTAAAAATGATCAGACAGGACAGGGATGTGAGGAAATACTGTTAATTATTCACAATCAATGCCATATGTCAGCACAAGGTCTAAATTATGGAGCCAAGAGTGCGTCGGTTTATGCACATTTTGAGCAAAACCAATTGAATATAGGATAGTTTTAAAGGCTACACTAAGGTTATCACATTCAGTGTCAACATGGATGTTAAAATCACCCACTATAATCCTTGTCAGTATTTAACACCAAATCGGATAAGAAATCTGACAACTGATCCAAAAACTGAGTGTAAGGGCCTGGTGGACGATACAAAACAACAAACAGAAGAGGTTTTATTGCTTTACAGTTTGGATGAGGGAAACTGAGGGTTAAATGTTCAAAAGAACTGTAGTTATTAGTTGGCCTGGGACTAATTAATAAATCAGACTGAAAGATGGTTGCCACTCCTCCTCCTCTTCCCACAGATCTGGGAATGTGGAAATTTGAATAACTGGAGGGAGTTTAATTATTTATACTAACGTAGTCCTCTTGTAGCCAGGTTTCTGTGAGACAAAACAAATCAATCTGATTATCAGAAATCAATTCAGTAACTAACAAAGTCTTTGGAGGAAGAGACCTTATATTTAATAGACCACTTTTAATTATTTTATTTTTTGGTTCAAAGTGATCCGTATGGATTTGTATTAGATTTAGATTTTGTCCTTAGGTGTGAGTGTGTGCGTGGATGGTTGTTTGTCCTGTCTGTCTCTGTGTTGCCTTGCGACAGACTGGCGACCTGTCCAGGGTGTACCCCGCCTCTCGCCCAGTGGATGCTGGAGATAGGCACCAGCAACCCCCGTGACCCCATGAGGGATTAAGTGGGTTGGAAAATGGATGGATGGATGGATAATTATAAGAAGGCTGGAACTAATCAGGGCAAGGGAAGTGACTGACAGAGAACCGACCTGATAGGTTGGTGACTGCTGACAGGGGAGTGACAAACTGATTGGGTGATAACAGGGAGGTGAGCTGGCAGGTGAACAGAATTGAACTAAAAGCTTGCAGAATTGGTAAAACAGAATTGGTAAAATAGAAAGAAGTACAAAACAAACCAATAACAAAACCCCAAATCATGACATTTTAAACGCTCAAAGGGATTCACTATTGAAGCTCCATGGTTGTAGCTGATGTAAAGTTTATTTTATTAAATCTTAGCCAAATAGTAAGACACTGGGGACCGGATAATTAAGTTGGGCACAAAATAGATTTAACAAATTTATTAAAGGAATGCGTAACTGGACAGGTAGCAGCTGGAGCACACACTGGAACCACTTCTTGGGTTCTGGGAAGTGAGACTGATCCGACAGAATGATTCCTTTGGCTCACAGGGAAACAGATAATTGGCTGAGGTTTCCAGTAGGGTAGAGACAAAGATGAATCCAGAATCCAGGCGAGAGAATTGGCAACGGGCAGCACACTCCAGACAGCGGTTTCCAGGCAGGGCAGAGACAGGAGGCAAATGTGAGGTCCAGGCTTAGAGTGGTTAACAAGGACAGAATAATCCAGACAAGGACAGAGGCAGGCAGGCTTGGTCAAAAACAGTTCAGGTAGTCATGGTCCCGATACAGAAGTCAATTTGGAGTGTCCGACAAGGGCAAAGCCACAGGCGAAACTCCCCAAGACAAACTGTCAGGCAAACAAGGAACGCTGGATGGTCTACTCACACGGAGGCTTTCAAGAATCTGGCAGCAACACACTGGCTGAGGCAGGCATATATAGGCAGAAGACCAGGGGCAGCCACAAAGGTGATTAATACAGCTACAGGTGTTGCTTATCAGGTTAATCATAGGCGCAGCGCAAAGCAGGCAAGCGATGACATCACAGTCACTGCAGTAACTCAGGCAAAACAGCAGCAGACGTGGTGCTCATAACAAAGATTTCTTTATTCAAAAGATGATAAAAGCTTTCCAAACATTTGATTATTTAAAATTGGTTCTGTCCTTTCATGAACCTGTTCTGTTTTACTGCATCTTTCAAGCCCTTTATTTTACTTATGAACAAACTATTTTCGTTTGGCCCGCCAAAAATAATCAGTTGTTATTCCCCACTGAGCATGGAGCCATTAAGCACTTTCTGTAGAGAGCGTTAATTGTGGTATTTAAAATATAACATGGAGCCTTGTCCTGGACCTTGCTCTCATCTTTTGTCCTGTTATTAGTATTACTATTTCAGTTATTAGAACTGTATACATAAAATGGTGTGTTTCACCTTCAGTGTAAGTTTGGCCTTGTTTAATTGTCACATTTATTTCCAGCACAAAATATCAAGCTATTGTTAACTATTTGGTTTTTAACTCTGCCAACCCAAAGGACCTAAAACATTTTAAAGAAGAAGTCCGGTCAAAATCAGAATTCAAACTGCTGAAAGTAAATATAAAATTATTACATACTGTTCAATAAATGATAAGCTTTTTTTAATTACCGGTAATATTAATTTCCATTTGAATATGCTTTTATGGAGGCATCCATCTTGGTGAAGAACAGTACTGCCTCTTCCCAGATTGTGACGTCATATCGCGGGACCGGCTGTTGAGCAAGTCCCAATGCCCTATCTGTCCCCTTGTAAATAAATATCCGTTTTCACGCCGAAATATTTTTTTTAACCTCTTAAACAAAGATAGACATGGTATTAAGCATTTAAAGTTAAATTTATACAAATTTTACATTTTAGAGACATAAAAAGAAAACAAATAAGCATTAAAGTACGGTTTATGGGTTGGGTTCTGCAATGTTATACGATGAGTATAAAACTCATCTCTAGAACCAATCTCTGCTCAAAATGGTGATGTGCACCGCCTAATCTACTTTCAGCAGTTATCATCAGTTATTGCAACCGTAAACTGCAGAAAATACGGGAAGAGCGGCTCTTTCTGAGTTTACTCTCTGCTCCTGTCAGGATGAGCTCCAGTGCGTTATGAGGCGGAGGGATATTTCGGCGTCACTTAGTTTAGAGCCAAAACAAGCCACTTCACTTTCAAAAACAAGCCCAAAAAAAACCTGCAACCCGCAACTCATGAAATTTACAAGTGACTTTAGAAAAAATAAAACCAAAGTCGTATCAAACAAGTGGGCTTCACAACAGTGAGCATGCTTTCTAAGTGTGTCGTATCACTCCGCCCCTCTGGTCGGGTAAACAACTGTCTCCGCAAATTCTACATTATAAAAAGGAAAAACCTACCGAAAATTTTCGCTCTCATGTCATCTTGAAGACATTCTTCTTCTAAATGTTGGCTACAGACAGTGTTTTCTCTCTGGCCAGAAGCACGATGGCAAATCCTCTCTCTTCAAGTAGGTAATCCAACAACAAACCCATGGTGGATCATGAATTGTAAAGGTGAAAAAACAAATGTTTTTTCACCTTTAGTTATAGTACATCTTTATGGGCAATAATGGCCTCCCTCATGCACAGTGATCGAGACGACAATTTATGCTTTTATTTTCTTATTGATTAACGCTAAATTCATTAAATCACCACAGACGTATTAGTTTTAGGTATAGCTAATGATCCACTGATTTTTCCTTGTTGACCTGACTTCTCCTTGAACAAGTTTTAAATAAGAGGTCATAGAGTAGTATGTCCAAATGACTCTGTGCATTGTATGATTTTGTGAAGAACTTATTTTTTTGTGTAACATTTAATTTTTTTAACTCACCATTAGGTCTATTTTTGGAGTTTGTGTTATGAGGTTCATAACAAACTTAAAATTGACTGCTTTATTTTCTGCAGTGAACAAGGACGCATGTGAAGCGAATCAACATGGCCCAATTCAAGCCTGAGAATGTGGAAGACTTCTATGAGATTGAGGAAGTTCTGGGAAGGTACTGATATATATATATATATACATTACATTATATTATATATCTGTCTGTCTATCTATCTATCTATCTATCTATCTATCTATCTATCTATCTATCTATCTATCTATCTATCTATCTATCTATCTATCTATCTATCTATACTATAAATATTTTAATGTTTGGGAGTTTCAAGGCAGGTTTACTTTCAAGCAGTTCAGACATGTTAATGTATAAAGTATTAGGAACTACCTGGACCTTTACAGAACGGGTAAGAAACAGCCACTTAGCATAAGAAACATAAGAAATAAACATTAATTATCTAAAACACCGTTCCAGATACTGTTTGTAAATCCTGTATATTTGAGCATTCCTTTCTTCAGCACAGATAGTTTAATTAATGTGAAATGAACAGCCTGGTGCACGGCTTAATTTTATTTAACTTTTATTTCCAACAAAAAACAACAAGTTATTACATTAATTATAATAAAGCGATGTATTTATAATTATAGTTATAATAAAGTTGTCTAAGACATTTCTAATGGTATAACAAAGGTGAGAGTTGACATTGTTTATTATCATGACAATTATTTAAAGAAGTTATTATTTTCATCTGAAGAGATTTGTGAAAAGTATTAAATTCTATTACATTCACGTCTAGTGATCATGAAGATCATAATGTTTTCCCACCTAGCCTCTCACTCCCACCCTTACCTTAACACCCCGCCTCCATGACGTTCATGGTGGTCACCCATCTAACCACTGCCCTAGTAAACCAGGGCGAAAAACATAGAGCAATTTTTAGCCCCTGTATTATCCATGGTACAAAAGTTAAACTGAATACAACCATTCTTTGATTAGAGCAATGTCACAAAGTTATTCATAAAGCAATTAAAGCCTATTTAAACACTGCTGCTGAGGACAGAAACTCACATTTTATGCTCCTAAAGAAATCCTATCACTGATGCTTTCTTCTTGTTCTTCTGTAACTGATTCTGCTCCTGCACTCAACTTTTCTCCTGTGAACTAGAATAGTCCTTGGTGCTGTTAATGCTATTGGGACAAAGTTTTCCAACACCATTTTAAACCAACTACAGACTGAACATCTTATCGAGAGTAGTATTAAGCTGATGTGTGAATGTCATCACCTGGATACTTCCAGTGACCTTAGTACCAGTCACCTAAGAATAACTCTGTAATGAGTTGTAATCGTGCAGTACTGGTCTTTTTGTGTGTGCATGTTGGAGGTTTTAGAACAGGTTGAATACTGTCCATTTATCACTATTACTTACAGGTTTTGGTTTGGAGATGATGGTCAGTTCTTGAGGAAATTTTAAACCTAATTGCCACGGCAGAGTAATGCCTGTATGTCAGTGTAACTTATTTGAAATAAGCTTCTTGCTGAGTTCAGATTGTCTAAACTTTATAAATTCTAGCGATACAGTAGCAATAAACTGTTATTTGACTAAACTTGTAATAGTTGCAGGTTTTATATTATGTTTTGTATGCTGTAAGCTCGGGGCAAAAAATTACCCCTAGAAACCCACACTCAAGCTCGGACTTTACCAAGCACTTACTGGGGCAGCAGCCCCGGTCCGGGGCTTTGAGATCCCCAAATACTATTTTTTCATTTTTACAAAATGAATGAACAGCCTGAGAATGCCTTCATTTTATCACTTGCTAAGAGGATGTTAACCATGTCAGTGAGTGTTGTAATTTGTTTTGCAGACATCTGTCATGATTGATTAATGTTTACTGGTCAAGGTTTAACACATCGTGTGCCCAGGGATTCATTTGTCATAATGGCGGACAACGATAATATGACAGTAGAGCACAGAAAAGAAAGAAAAAGAGGGACACGACAAAGATGTGATTAAGAAAATGTCCAAGCTGACAGGCTTTTTAACACCACTTTGTGGAGTCTTCTCAAAATGTTAGCCTTGCTAATGTCAGGATTTTGTGGATTGAACCCGAATTCAGCCACACACAGAGCCACAATTAAAGAGTCTTTATTGAAGGGTTTGAGCAGTGGATGAAAAACCAGGAGACTGTACCAGACTGTAGCATGTGTGAGAAGATGGCTGGAGCTGGACGGTGGAGTTGAGGCTTGGCAGACGAAAGGCGAGGGTGAGGACAAGGAGCACATGAAGCTGAAGATTGAGGGCATCGAATGTCTGAAGACGGATCAGTCGTGGGGAACAGACTGAGGAAGTTTATATTGGAGAGCTGGCCGGTGTATTTAGTCCAGGATAACTAGAGCAGCAGGTTAAACAGATCAGGCTTGGAGTGGGACTGAGCAGAGTGGAATGATCCAGAACTGTCCATGGCGAAGCAGGAGGAACTGATCCCTGACAGCTAATACCGACACTGTGATTCAGCCAGAACCTGGACTTTTGGTTGAATCAGTGGCTGATCTGGAGCCTGCAGAAACAAAGACGGCGGAGGGTATAAACTTCTTTGGCTGCATAACCATGGATGATCCGTACAGTACTGGTCCTGCCCATTGCCCAAAATTTGATGAGTCAGTGCAGACTTACTGGGCAGAAGTCAAACTGGATGAGATATATACATTTTATATATGTATATCTATCTATCTATCTATCTATCTATCTATCTATCTATCTATCTATCTATCTATCTATCTATCTATCTATCTATCTATCTATCTATCTATCTATCTATCTTTTTGCAGTTACATATTAATATGATAAACACACAAATTATCTCTCTCTCTCTCTGTATATATATATATATATATATATATATATATATATATATATATATATATATATATATATTCATAGACTATTTGTTGCAATCCCTTCTATCATCAATCGGATCCAACAGGGTAGCTTCCTACCTTATGTGTAAATACATTTACAAATGGCACTTTAAACTGTACAAAAACAGATACTCATCAGTGACCATCTGCCACTTTTTAAGAGTATGTGATGGCAACAGCACTGATCTACATAGGAGCAAAACTATATACAGACAAGTGAGAGCAGAGGTGCCAATAACAGCATTTATAAATTATATAATACAAACCGCAATGTGGGGAAAAAATCAACAAAAAAAAAATAATGCATCTTAGAATCAAAGAGATTACAAAATCATAGCAAAAAGAAAAATACTCCATATTATTTTTCCCCATAAATCATGTCTGTCCAGTAATTTAGGACTATTTTGTTTGTTTTGTTTATATATATATATATATATATATATATATATATATATATATATATATATATCTCCTCAGTCACATTGTTTAGTAATCAGGGTGTTTAATGTACTTTTCTCTACTTCCATCCCTGCTATCCATTAGCACATATTGTGTTTATGCCTTAAAAACTGTACCTGTAAAGCATGAGGATTATCTATCATAAAATCTTACTTATGGAAGGTGTTATTGTTTCACCGTGTCCCGTCTACGGTGCAGCCCTCTCGGTGGACCCAGTTCGTTTTACCCAGTCAGGCGACCCCCACTTACTTATTACCTTGAATGCAGGACGCATAAAACAGACAAGTATGCTTTTAGTTATATTTTATCTAGGTAAAGACAGAGAAATAGTTACAGTCACACCAGCGCTGATGGGCCCCTGATCGGCAGGAAGGCCTCGAGTGCTCATCACACAAACATTATATAGGGATCTCGGGACACACCCATACAAGGGCGGTACACATCCAAACTGTGACACCAGCAGGGAAGCTGTGTCACCTCCGGGGTGGTATCTGATAGATATGTGCCAATCTTTTGGGTCAGTGCCATCTAAGTGTGCCATGCAGTTCTGAGATAAACAGCTCGTTCCACTTGACCTTGTTGATATCCTAACAGACCCCCTGATGATGTGTCATTATGGCACATCACCAAAGATGATCAACCAGTGGAACGACAGCTCTCAGTCTGTCCCTCTCCCAGAACAGTCGGTCATTCCGTCCAGTCCAAGCAATCCACGCACGTCAGCTTCTGGCTTCCAGAGTCCATCCATCTGTGATCTCCATGGCAGTCGATAGTGCGGCTCAGTCTCTGGGGTCACACAATCTCTGCTGGTGTGCCCGAAAGGCACTTTGTAAAAAACAGTCCAGTTGTCCGTTAGCCCCCCCTGTTGGTGTGCCCCAAAGGCACATCACAACGAAAACAGTTCCAAGGAATGGGCCGGACAAACCACAATGGAAACATCTTAGCATCAATCAGCATGAATACTTCATAATTCAGCATTTTTTACTCAACACCACAGTCCAAGCATTTTAACTACAATTTAGGGTTCAACTATTTGAGCTAGGCCTGTTTTAGGTTCCTATGCGCACATTATTTTAAGTTTACTTTAGACCATATAAGCTAAAGATGTACCTTAATCAAGGCCAAATACGTCTACTCTACCCCCACCCCAAGAAACCTCCTACTCGGTCCTCCACTCTCCATTCCTATGGACAACCATCCATCACTTTCAAACCTCACAAATCCAAGAGTACCAGTAGGGGGCATCAGAGGGCAGGCTGAGCCTCCAGCAGGAAAACCCCATCTCTCTAAGAAATGGTAAAAAACCCGATAGAGCCCAGTCTAGGGGAATCCCACTCTGGGCCAATCTGAGCGAGAAGACACCCTGTATTGAATCTAAAAATTAGCCTTACCAAGTAATTTATGGATCTGTGATAGCCATCAGATCCTGGTTTTCTATATAACAAAGCAAAAGGATTGCAAGAACTGTAGGTCTTGGTGTGTGTGTCTGTAACAGAGAGTTTTCATTCTTAGTCATAAAGCCATAGCGATCAACTTAATGCAACATCACAGTATAAACATCATAACACATAAAATCAAACATGGAAGTCAGTCGAAAACAGAAAGGAGAAAGAAAAGAGAAAAAATCAGTTTTGTGATTTAAAAAGAGTCTGTACGTCAATAACGCAAGTAAAAAACCGTCAGGCCAGTCTGAGCACGTGGCAGACATGAATCTATTCGCGCATAAGTGATCAGCTCAGTGTTCTCAGGCAACTGCTCCTTCATGGCAAACAGAAAGAAGAAAACATAAAAAATCATAGGTCTCTGGCATGTTACTCCCAAACTTCTTAAGTCCTCTTCTTATTCCTCCGCATGGACAAAAACGATTTAGTTGGATGGTAATGAGTGTCCTGTCCTTTTTCAGGCAATAAGCATTTTATCCCCAGTAAAATGCTCTGTTGAGATGGTTGGCAGACACCAGGCCTTGTTTACTGTTGAATAACAGAAACAAGGTGTGGTGTCTGCCAACCCCGGGATCTGGTTCCTAGTGTCCTTTTATTTGCGCACCCATAAGCGGAGCAAAAGTCGGACATCCTGGGACGGAGCTCTGGAAGTTTGCTGTCAATACAAAATCGAAATTATGTATTAAGTTAGACAATCATTTAATTCAATCAATTGGTCCCATGTAGCCCCTAAAGGGATGACGTTTTAAGGTCAGTTGATTTATCTGGAAATCAGTTGAGAATTCACCGGATTCCGATTGTCTAAAAACATAAAGTACCACTTTCCTGAATTGACGTGTATTCTCTCTGAGCGCAGCTTGGTCTGACCCAAGATGGCCGCTCTGTCGGCACGCCTCTCACCCAACGACGCGGCGTCTACGTATACATGTCTGTGGTCCTGCTCTCTTTGAAATACACCATCGATAAGAAACAACCAATCAGAGCCAGGAGTAATGTCTGGCTCTGATTAGTTGCTAGCAGTGTCAGTAACTCTTGTGTACATGTTGTTCACACCCCCTCCCCCGCACAGCGCTGCCGTCAACCAAGCTCCAGATTGCTGGTGGGCTGCGGCTGTGTGGAGAAATGGTGGAGAAATAACCTGTTTTACAGGAAAACTAAATTTCTGGAAGTGCAGCTGCTCAGAAATCCAAGACAGGCAAACACTGGAGCAGCACAGTAGGCTCTGCTAAGGGGGAGGGACCTGTCAGGCATATTTGTTCAAATGTTCAAGCTATGTCCACGGTTTTATCAAAACTTTAAAGCTTAAAACTCAAGCTCACAAAACAGTGAATAATTCAATTCAATTTTATTTATATAGCACCAATTCACAGTACATGCCATCTCAATGCACTTTACAAAGTCGAATTCAATCAAATCATACAGACAGGTTTGCTTAGATTGGGTATCTAAGGAAACCCATCAGATTGCATCGAGTCTTGACAAGCAGCATTCACTCCTCCCCTTGTCCTTTGAAAAGGACGTACCTTGGACTTCAGACTTACTCGGTTCATCTGCACTTTCATTCTGATCATTCTGTGGTTACATTTCCTCTTTTGATAGGATATTGAAAGTTTGGCTATAGTCACATGAACTTCAGACTCCTCAATAATGTTTTTACAGGGACATGTAGCTGGCCTTGTAGTCTTTGTAAGTATGTTTATTTAGTGCAATAAAAATTCTCATGCATTTATCAGTTCACTACATATCTCCTAATTCATTTATCAGGATCAGTCTGTTTTAAAAAGTGAAAGTCAACTTATTTAGCTTCAGTCTTGAACGCTGTGAAAAGATCATTTTATTGGTTTGATTTTGGTTTGCAGTCATTTTCTCTGAAATTATTTCTCTCTTGAGGGTCTCAGATTTTTCAAATACTTTGGTGTTAAAGTTAAGATTTTATTTCACAGCACAATAAATTTGTGTTAGAGCTGACAAAGCAGCACGTAGTCCACAAAATGTAGACAGAGTCTTTGTGAATGTATTGTTAAGTCTATTCTTGCCCCATTTAGTGGGCATTTTGGTCAGGTTCGAAAGGTCTGTGAGAGGACATCGAAGACCCGTTGGGCTGGCAAGTTTCTAAAGATTCGAAAAACTGCCTGCAGTCGTCTGGGCGTGGAGAGGACCAGTGTGGAGCGAGAGGTGGAGGTTCTACAGATTTTGCACCATCCAAATATTGTGGCCCTCAAAGATGTCTTTGAGAGTCGATCAGAGGTGGTACTCATTCTGGAGCTGTAAGTATCTATTCAATTCACACCCTAGAAACCGTGCGGTTTGATACGTGCTTCATTTTATACTCATGACAAGACAAGAATCTAATAGCTGTGGAGTGTTTTCTTTCTATCTATTATTAATTTCAAGCAAGTTAAAACATATTACCTGTCCTCCAGCTTGGACATCTAGTCAGCTGCAAGCAGGACCTCCTACGTAATACAGGGAAGCACCACTCCCAGCTTTATTGGGCATACAAAAAAAGCTGGGAAAGCTCTTTCCTGGGGAATTTGACAATATTTGCTTGTATTTACTACACATCCTTATTCCACTTCCTGACAAGATGCAGCCATAGGATTTGACCCATGCCACTCATGTCAAATAACCATGTATGATCATGTTTACCTCGTTCTCCTGCAGATAAGACACTGACTATTTGCAAATACATAACACAATCACACCCAGGAAAACCCAAAATCTCATTATAACCAATGACCTATGGTACATATTACCCTCAAATGATCCTAATTTTAGAGCTAGTGTTTATATTATGACATTGTGAATCACTCTCAGTTCTTTGCTAGGGTCTAACTAATGAACAATATTGGCGTCTTAGAATGCATGTAAAGTTTTTATAGGTTTTAGAGGTGGCATGCTGTTCATGACACTAGAGTAAGGGGCATCTGCTGGAAAAGAAGGCAACTACATCACAAAGGCTATTTTAAATATATGTATTCTTTTCAGCATATAAAGACATATAGACATATAGCATATAAATAGCATTTAGTTGAAAGCATTTTTTACACTTTAAAAAGGCACAAACAGACTAAACTTTCCTGTTTTTGCTCACCAGAATAAGTTTGGTAATCTTATCTGCTAAATGGCAGAAGAATGAGAAAGCTCTATGTGATGTGCTTAGTAAAACTGAATATTGATACGTTCTGAGGAAAATAGGGGAAACTATGACGTACATTGGTGGTAGCATCTTGTTTATCTGCAAAACAGACCGGTACACTTGACAGAAGTACAAAAGAATATCTCCTCTTGCGTAAATAGAACTACTTCAGGTGGTAAACTGAATATGAATAACTATGTATGTAGTTAAATAATACAAATTCAGTGTTCTTGGTTCTTGTGATGTTCTTTGTTGTAACACAGCCTTCTGTTTGACGTATCAGTGTTAGTGGAGGAGAGTTGTTCGACTTTATTGCTGAGAAGGAGAACCTTTTGGAGTGTGAGGCTATTGAGTTTCTAAAGCAAATCCTGGAGGGACTGAAGTTCATGCACAAGAACAACATTACACATTTTGACCTGAAGGTAACAGCAACTGACTCTAGCAATAACACTGCTTTCCATTACAGTGAAGAATGACAAAAATGTGTTCTGCTCTTAGCCTGAAAACATCATGCTGTCAGACAAAGCTTCTCCACATCCCAACATTAAACTCATCGACTTTGGCCTGGCTCATCATTTCTCCCCAGGAGAAGAATACAGAAGCACAAGTGGCACCCCCCAGTACATAGGTGAGAAGAAATACACTTTGCATGCACACACACGTCATTTGTAGTAAAGCAAAAATGAGATTTATTAGTGAATATGATAGATCACCCTTCCTTATAACTCCCTGCCTTAGTGCATGGTGTCCAAAGTGCATCCCTGAAGCCATTTGAAGCACCTGGACAGAGGTTTTGTGGCCCCAAAAAAGCAAATCAAAAGTGATTTGGTCCACCTGCTGCTCAAGTGATTGATGCAGATGGAGACTTTTTGGTTTTAATAAGAGAAAAATGATTACAGATAAGTTAAAATCTTCTTATAGTTGAAAATGTAAATAGACTCCTGTTTTTTAACCAGAGCATGTCACTTTTAGAATATACTAAGGACTATTTGCACACTTTTTAGCTTCTCAGGGAGTGCTTGACTGATGCATTCATGCAAATCGTAGTTTTTATGTTGCTCTTTGAAACGACTGCTAATCCTCTTGTTTTTAGCTTGAACATCTCGTTATTTAAATATGGCGAGTTATTGCTCGTTGCATGCTCGTTTTTTGTGGAGCAGGTAAAACATAAATCACTGTATCATTTTTGGGTCATTTTGTTATCTTTTAGATTATACTTTTTGGCCCTTTAGCACTCTTGACTTGACAATTTTGGCCCACGTGACAGACAGTTCGGACACCCCTGCCTTATTGTCATCCCACCACTTCTGACTCAGTTTCATCTGCCTCAGTGCTAGGTACAGCTTTGACTGGCAGTGAGCTTTTAGTACCACTGATACATTTTGGGAAGACTCAATGTGAGGTCCTACCAGGTGCTGTCTGGATGGCAGGGACAGATGCCTTTGGGTTCTGTAATGCTTGGCATACAATGCAGTGACCCATCTTTTAGTGTGGTCTGTCTTGGATGTAGCCACTGACTTTTAGGGTAGCCGGATGATTTTCTGCAGGGAGGACCATCATCACATTAGAGTCAAAATCCAAACACATGCAGCAGTTAGATTTAATTCAATCACATAAATCCATCTCATTTCAGCTCAACCCACAACAGTGAAACTCCATTTGAAAACCAATTTATTACAGTCCAATGTAGTTTAGTTGGGATCCATTTCAACTCCATGTGACAAAAGGGGTACCATCCATGTTGTCTGGGCTCCACAGCAGCTTTCAGGGAATTGTTTGGGCTAAATAATCTGTTAATGATTTCTTTCCATTGTCTTGTTTTGGCAGTAGACAGTGGCAAGCAGCTGGACAAACGCACACACAAAAAAGAAGAAACAACCCCTACTGACTTAGGCCCTTGAATAAAATTTACAAGCAGCAACTTGCAAGGGAACATTGTGTACTACTTACCGGAGCAAACGGAGAAGCAGATAGCTATCAACATAGAAGACTGAGACCAAAAAGCCTAGAACAAAATAGTATAGAATAGAGTGGAACATACTCTTTGGCTCACCAACAGACACAACAGAATGACAAAATGAAAGAAGGACTAAGCACACACAGCAAAAACACAAAGTTACAAATAAGAAATAAACAGCTAAAGTACAAACATACAGCCCTTCATTTTGTCACTACTGGCTTTTGGTTTTAGAAACTTGAGAATGCTAATAACAATTTAGAAAATATTTTTTTCGTTTGGCCAGATGGCCTCACAGACAGAAGCTGACTGCAAAAAAGATGAGAAGTATCTGCATTCATGCTTTTGTCAGTGAAGGGCTGGGTCAGATTATGGGGAGAGGGATTTCCCGCTATACTGGCTTTAAATGCAATCTTGTTTTTTGTTCTTATATTTACATTTTAAGGAATGAAACCAAGCAGCAAGGTGGAATGTTAGGACACCCGTGTAGACATTAGCTCAGTAATCTGCAACCGACTATTTAGAATAAGACTGTTAATATAGATAGTTAAAAGCTCCTCAGGAAAGGTTTAAAGAATGTATAAGAGGTGTTTCAATCTTCTTACTGCAGGTAAGATCAGTTTTTAGACTTCAGTATTCACCAGTTTAACGGAGATTTCTGTTTGTCTTTTAGCACCTGAGGTGATAAACTATGAGCCTCTCGGCCCAGCAGCAGACATGTGGTGAGAATCTACACTCAATGACCTTTTATACAGTCCATGTTGATGCTTAGACCAGACCTTCTCCTTATGTAAATATGGATCTTTGTTACATTTGGAACACAATTGTGGAAAGGTTCACATACTACTACTACCACTACTTCTAATAATAATAATAATTATTATTATTATTAATATCATTCTCTTTTAAATGAAGTTTCCTGTTAAAACTGATCTCCAAATCGTTGACTGTACCTTGTGTTTCTGTTTCTTCAGGAGCATTGGAGTTATTACCTATATACTGTGAGTTTTTGTATTGGGTGACTTGTAAGTACCTGCAGCAGGTGTACACTTTGTATTCCACTGTTTATACATGACACAGGACACAGATCATCAGATTGAATTTTGATCTGTAGCTATCTAACTCAAATGGCTGAATTTCCTCATCAGCATTATCTGCGGAAGCCTGAAAATGAGCTGTTTATTTGATTCAGGTGTGTTGGAGAAGGGAGGCATCTAAAGGTTGCAGGATAATAGCTTTGCTGTACTGGGCTTCGGCATCCCTGTCCTAGATCATGAGCTTGAGCTCATCAGACATACTTCAGATTCTTTAGAAGCAGTGCAATTGCCCTTTACTCACGCTACGGGTTGGAGGCTAACTTCAGCCACCTCATGTCGGTCAGTCTCAAACAGCACGGAGTCAGGGAGGATGGCAAAGGTAGGCGAAATGAAAAGTAAATAAGTAAGGTAAAATAACATTTTTCTCAGATATTGGAGAGAACCTACAGCATCTAGCAAAAGTGAGTACACCTCTCACATTTATGTAAATAACTTATTATTTACAAAAATGTTTTGAATCATTTTATGATTTTATTGTAAAGTATTTTTGCTGTCTGGTTGTTGTAAAGGGCTATATGAATAAATATATATAGCGTTTACAGCTTGAATAATAGTATAAACCTGCTGTCCACTCAAAACAGCTCAAAATACAGCCATTAATGTCTAAACCACTGGAAACAAAAGTGAGTACACCACTAAGGGAAAATGGCCAAAAGTGGGAATATCTTGTGTGGGTGCAATTATTGTCCAGAACCTCCTTGACAGTCTTGGGAATGGAGTTCACTAGAGCCTCACAGGTTTGGTAGAGGAGCTTGCTGGTTGCTGTTAGATAGACAGCTTAAGCGTTAGTAGGACAAAGTCAAATGAAACGGAGAACGGAGAACTGTAGGAAGAGAGCTTATATCCTCTGCCCCTCCTAACTGGAGGAGAAGCCATGGAGACACACAGACTTTTAACTCATAAAGAAGGATGGCCACCCGTAGAGCCCTGACAACAAGGATTAATTAAATATTGCTCTGAAATGTGAGCCCCATGGTTGACATCCTGTGACCAAGGAAACATAACTTAAATAAAGCCACAGAAGCACTTTGAATGAATAAACTGGGATATGCACATGAAATAATCTCTCTAATCCAATGTGCTCTCTCTCCTCAGATTGAGCGGTTTGTCTCCGTTCCAAGGTGACACTGATGAAGAGACTCTGAGGAACGTCATTGCTACCAATTATCAGTTCGATAAGCAATACTTCAGCATGACCAGCTCCATGGCCAAAGATTTCATCATGAAACTTTTGATAAAAAATCCCAAGTATGTAATATGGCCACAGTATTTCTCATGTGCATGTTTGAAGTTTTATAGACATCAAATTTTAACTTTTCTAACAATACAGGAAACACACCTCCAGCCTAGGATAACAATGAAGGGGGGACACATGCTGCCAGTTTATAAGCATAAATAACAGAAAAGCAGCCTGCAAAAAGTAAATAGAATTGTTGAACTTATTTGTGCTACCATTCAGCTATGGCAGAGAAAAAAGAACAACAAGTTGTTATCAATTGCATTCAAACAGAATCTGCACTCATTCACAGCAACATATGGCCTACCCCCTGAACCTGAAAATTCCTGCTTCATTCTTGAAGGTCAGGTCAGGAAAGAAACCTATTTATATGAACTTCCTATGTCATGACCAAGAAGAGAGTCCAAATATGTAACCAATTTTTCCAAAAGCTTCTTTATAATTCCAAAAGGTTTGTGCATTTTGAAAATCCTCGCAATTGTATGTTGTATAGTCAAACAAATAACTATAAGCCAAACAATAAATGACATAAACTTCCAGATAAAGTAACTGGAATTGCTCAATGTTATTTATTTTACACACAAAAAAACATTTTAAAGTGTAACTCACCTCAGAGTGACAAATTTTGAAAAGTTCCACAAAAGTGGGCACTGCCAAGAGACCCTGAGAGGCAGGGCTAGGTGTGGGGAACATGAACGTTTAAAGCAGTAACAAACTAAACACTGTCGATCAATGCTCCCAATTCCAACTCCTGAGTCTGACTCGCCACAGGGACAAGTGTGTCTGACTGATTATATATATATATATATATATATATATATATATATATATATATATATATATATATATATATATATATATTTATAAACTTTAACCAAAATGAAGATTCACTAACAGGATGAAAAGAGAAATTACACTTTTCTAAAGATTCTTCCGAAATCATAATAAGCCTCCAAATAAAAAGCCTTCGATGATGTCGTTTTTGAAAGGACAGGATGTTCTTTGTTGAAATGTTTCATCTCTTCTCCAAGAGACTTCCTTCAGTCTGTAGAGTTGGAGGTAAACTCAGCCTTAAGCACAGTGCATAGAGGATAATCAAGTTTAAGGCTGACAATCAAAGCTGAGTCATGCTCAAAATAACAGCATATTGAGAAGGGGACAATTAGACCCACAGGCCTCCACCCCATTTTTTACATCCTCTTGTGTGAACTTTACATCTTTATCCACACAGTTGATGTGATTTCCTTATATATTAAATTTATCCCAGGTGTCATCAACATACCTGAACCGATGGCAGATGGGTTTTCCTGGACTGTGAGATTTCAATCTTGGATGAAGGACAGTTAAAAATGTGATGTGAAAAATGCAATGTGATTATCCTAACTGGGCTTTCCTCAAAGCAGAGAAGGAACCCAAACAGGACTCCAGCCAGCCATCAGGGGAAAAGGAGGACCCCTAACCCAGACCCAGACCATGATGGAGGATGACATGTTGCGGGATTTCAGAGAAACTGGGATGCTTCTAAACATGACGTCCCAGTGGCTTTAAACCCCAAAACACATTAGGGCAAAGAATAGTTCAGTCCAAAGATTCGGCTCCCCGGCTCAAGCAGAGCAATGCTATTTATTCCGATAAGTGCCAGCAGGACTGTGATCAGTTCTACATCATGGAAACAAAGCAGGCACTGGCCCACATCATCAGGTCAAGATTCGGTGGTTTACACTCATCTGCAGGCCAGAAGTCTCATCCTGGACTGGAATGTTGGTTTGAGAGGGGAGTAAAAGAAGCTATTCTGTGAAAAGAAATCTTATTAAACAAGGGTGGATGGGGTGGATAAATGGCCATCAGAGCACTAACAATGGGTTGGTAGGCTGAGGGTCCTCTTTTGCACGTGAACAACCAGTTTTAATTGTTACCATTAAACTATGTTGCTCCACAATGCAAAGGGAAGGCCTCCCCACATGTGCAGGTCAGTCTTACCTGCACTTCCGCTCATTGGGGGGGGGGCAAGAGGTATTTACCCAGTCCTGCTTCTGACCTGACGTAGTTGAAGATCTGAGCTGATTTGCGCCTTCCCCACCCTATCGGCGTTGCAGATTGGGCTAAGCAAGCCAATCCCCAAGTAGAGATTCCGTGCACCCACAGAGATCAATTTTTAACCTCCTTTTTCTGAATAATGTATTGACTAGTTTCAAGATAGGACAATTTTACCCAGTATAGTATTTCTGAAAAGGATTGCCAACTATAGCTTCAACTTCTCTGACTGAAGAAGTCTCTTAGAGAAGTGACAAAACGTTTCTACAAAGAAGAACCCGTCCAGAGGACCTACAAAAAAATTTTTCTACCTATTTTCTTCCTATTGAAATGCATCAAGACATGATCGGCTTAATTGAAAATGGGTAAAGGCTGGGGTAATAGAATGCTACAGTTTGGCATGGTGTATACTTTAATAACAATCATTACAAATTAAGTTTCTAATTGCTGTCAGCCATTCAGGATTTTGTGTTATTGTATGTTTCAGTGAAAGAATGACGGCTGAAGAATGTCTTCTTCACCCATGGATAAAGGTTTCAACAACTATTTCTTTCCCTGATCAGCACGGTTTACAATGTTAAACAGATGACTTTAATTGTTCAGAGACATTAACATATCTGTTGTTATCTTTTTGTAGCCCATCACTCGCACACAAGCAGCCACAAGAAGCCGATCCTCAATCAATATAAAGAGCTTTAAAAAGTTTAACGCCAAAAGGAAATGGAAGGTGTGTTTGAAGAGTTATAGTAACCTTGAAATGTTTTTTCTAAGCATTTCGTGTTTGTTCTATAACAATCTGCAATACAATAAAGAAGATGCAACACATGAGTAGGGGTGGCAATGAAAGCTTG